>NW_026596051.1:3824062-3833446 GCF_907164565.1 Psammomys obesus
CCCCCCCCCCCCCCCCCCCCCCCCGTGCAGGGTGCTGTGAAGGGTCAGCAGATATTTCTGATTTCCTTTCCTTTTCCCCTCACTTATAAGTTTGTTTCATTTTTCTTGTGTGGAAGGGTGTAGCCTATTGCAGCGCTAATAAAGCACGCGTGTTGTCAGCAGAAAAGCTTAGTATGTGCACACTTGACAGCTGGAAGTCACGTGCTTTGCATCTGAGCTTGCAGTGAAGGCAGCACCAGCCAGTTAAATTCATGCTACAAAGTTTTAACTTTTTGAGATGAATTTCGGTTACATCATTAGCATACAAACACAAACACACAATTCTTGGGAGAAGATTATTTCTTTGTTGTTTTCTAATTCAATTCCAGTTTTATTCTTTGAAGGTGATATTGTATATCAATTTGATGTGACATTTTGATACACATGTCTTATTCATATGTGTACTCATAAAAATGCATGAGCATGTGCTAAAGAGTATTTTAGTGGTGGTAAGTTATTACCAGGTTTTTTTTCCCATGACAATTCTTAACAATCTGGACAAGAATTTATGTTGATCTAGCCGTTTCTTTTTAATTAGAAGAATATTACAGTCAAACCTTGTAATAATTCTCTGGTCATTCTCTTGATAATAGGTATTTAGAAATCTTCTAGTATTTGCTACTAAAAACTGCTAAGTGCATGCTCTGGCTTGTGCTCTGTGTATTTGTACTCATAGATGCTTACTTTAGATGGATTAGTAAATTTCACAGTACAATGATAAGTTTAATGCTTTCAAATTTCTCTGAGAGGTAGTTTTTAATTCACTCTCTCATAAATCAATCTTTAGGTTATCCTGTTTTCATTGGTGAAAGCATTTCATTTTTGTTTTAGTCTTCTGCTCTGATATCTGGTGATGGTTGTTAGGATGTGAGGCTCAGCTTGAGCTCCCACTCAGGGATCCTTTTACAGACACTGAAAGATACACAACTGAGACAAGGCCTGGGAGTTCCTGGCTTACAGACTTCCCCATGCCAGGATCCCTCTTCTGGGCAGTGAGCTAACATCAAAGTGGGTACTGGAAGGCACATCCTGCTCCTGCCTGGCAATCAAAAGCCTCACTACAGGCTCTTGCTGAGAGACCTCCCACATACTCAGAAAACTGTAGGAAAATACCCTACTTCTATTACAAGGACTCTGATTCCTCTTTTCTGAACCCCTGCCATGCTGTAATTCTCTAGTGCTGGAGCTTGGACTCTTTGGAGGATCCACCAAAGAATGGAGCAACTTGACTCTCTGTTCATGCATTAATACATTTTTAAATGAACTTCTTTTTTTCATTTTTTATCATTGTGACTTTTTAAAATTTTTCACTTTTTATGAATTGCAGTTTATGTACTTTGTATCCCAGCTGTAGCTCCTTTCCTCATCCTCTCCCAAGCCCACCCTTCCTCCCACTTCTCCCATGTCCCTCTCCAAGTCCCCTGATATAGCAGGTCCTTCTACCTTTCCCTCTGACTCTAGTTTATCAGGTCTCATCAGGACTGGATGCATTGTCTACCTCTGTGGCCTGGTAAGGCTGCTCCCCCTCAGAGGGAGGTGGTCAAAGAGCCAGCCTCTGAGTTTATATCAAAGGCACTCCCTGTTCCCATTACTAGGGAACTCACATGGAGACTGAGCTGCCATCTGTGCAGGAGTTCTAGGTTATCTTCATGCATGGTCCTTGGTTGGAGAATCAGTCTCAGAAAAGACCCCTGTGCCCAGATTTTTTGGTTCTGTTTCTTTCCTTGTGGAACTACTTTCCCCTCCAGATCTTTTTATCTCCTCTTTCTTTCATAAGATTCCCTGTATTCTGCCCAAAGTTTAAATAAACTGCTTATTCCATGACAATCCAGCTCACTTTCTTCTTGAACACCCCAATCCAAAACCTGCAACACTGAGGTAATTTTATATTAAAATTAGTTATCTGTATTTCCTACTCATTAAATTTGCCAAACTAATTGAAACTTTTAAATTTATTTAAAGTATTTAAATAATTTGAACACTTATCTATATTTTGTACATGTAGACATACACACATATAAATACATATCCTCAAAACATTTCATTTATTTTTAAATTTATGAACCTGTTTGGTGAAATCCACTCAATCTACATACATTGATAGTTGCTATTCAAAGGGTTGAGAAGGTGGCTCAGCAAGTAGAAGTGCTTGCTAACCTGGTAGAGGACCTGAATTCAGTTCACAATATGCAAGCCAGTGGCTTAGAACTTCCTGTAACTACAGAATTGACACTCTCTTCTGGTGTCTCAGGCCACCCACACCAACACCCACAGACAGACTCCTTTCCATGTGGCGCACATACATATTTCTAAAAAAAAAAGAAAAAAAAAACAGCTTTTCATTATGGCATGTTATCTCTCCTTAACAATAGTCTTTGGTTTTTCAACACCTCACTGTGATGTATTAATATAGAATATACATATGTATGCTGTTTTGCACATTTTTCCTTTGCAGAATTTTCCCCACTTTTTTTTTTCTACTTTTAACTTCAATAACACGATCGTCAGCCTGCTTCATATAGTTGCATAAATTCTACTGGTTTTCTTATTTCATTACCACCCTTTTCCATTCTTTCTCTGGTTTTCATTAACTCTATTTTTTCTTATACTTTGCTGAGTTTCTTTGAGATAATTATCTGACTTCTCTGTTAGACACACGCAAGTGTCCATTTTTTTGGGGAAATGGCTGGAAGCTATGTAATAATCTCTTGGGATTTAGCTTTCCTTAGTGTTGTGTTTTTTGTTGATATTGTTTCTGTATGTACATTTAGAGCGGCATCATCGTTTTCACACCAGATGAGCCTCAGTGTGAAAAACAGCCCCTGAAGATGGGTGGGACCATTATGTTTAGGCTTTCACGGCAATTCTCTCTGTGGAAAGAATGCCATGGTATAATTTCAGCACCATAAAACCCATTAGTGCAGGTCAGTCTTTGTAAAGATTGCAGGGATCATACAGATCCAAGTTGTTGGGATTCCCAACTGTGCAGTATAGTCATTGGGGTCTTCATACTACCTTTCCCCAAGAAAGCAGTCTTAATCAAGTGGGTTTGTTTCAGCATTAGGTCTCACTTATAGTTGTGCAGAATAATGTATCCAAGATTTAGAGCATAAATATAAGGGCTCTAAAATTTGGGGAAATGGAGGGTCTAGGTTCTTGGGAACATGAAGCTCAAAATAGCATGGCCATCATGAGAAGGGCATAGGTTTATGTGGAGATTCTAGGGAGTTGACATCTTAAGGAAAAAAGCCAGAGTGGCTCAGTGTCCTCAGCCAGCATGTAACAGTGAGGACTCTGATGTCTGAGGCATAGGCTCTCACGGTCTGTACTGTAGTGTGAGCACCTGACAAGGTCTGGGGCCAGAGAAGGCATGGAACAGAGTAGCTTGCTGTGGTGGTGGCAGCTGAGATAGAAAAAGACATGAGCTCCAGGGGATGGATACAAAGTTAGTTTGGGGAGTTGCTGAGTGACCAGGTCTCCAGGATCAAAGCAAGGTAAGGAAGGCCTTGGTGATTCCATTGTTTTGGGTGAAGGTATTTACAGTGTTTTTGTTGTTGTTGTTTGTTTGTTTGTTTGTTTGTTTTACTGGTTTGAAAAAATAAAGGAATGCAGTTAAAATACTTATGTGCATGGTTTGAGTGAGTGTGAGAATGGTGTCCAGTACGTGAAAATAGACATGTTTCTCTTTGAAAGTATCAAACAAAGTGTAACTATTTTATAATTAGCTAATACCATTTGGTAGCCTTCTGGTTTGCTCCATGCATCTTCTCACAAAGACGATGGATGAAGATCAAAGGGTGGAAGTGGAGAAAATCACAATGAAAATAATACAATAATGAAAAATAATATAATACTGATTTTACCATCAAGATACAAATAGTTTATATCATCAATGCAAAAGTTTAGTATTAGAGTAATTGACAGACAATATTGATTGCAAAAGTAATAAATTTCACTTTTCACATTGTAATACAATGTATGGGAAAGAAATAAATATATTTCACTGTGTATATTCATACATTCCAATATAGTTCTTAATAATTGATGTAATTGCACATAGGAAACTACAATAATTTGAGATGTATTGAAATGTGCAATTCCAACACATTGAATAGGCAATAGCAAGACAATCAGTCTTGATTAAGAGAATATCCAGCATCCTAAAATTCATTCTAATAAAACTAGAATTTTAGAAAAATATCACAGTGCTTTTTTAATAGAAAATAAAGGGGTATTTTATGCTCAGCTTCCAAAAAGTCTTGGAACTTCCTTAGTTCTTCAAAATATCAAATATACTTGTTTTTATAAACCATTGTAATAAAGAGAATTATTGTGGAAGTCAGAGCTATTATAGATATTTTACCCTAGATATTTAAACTTTTTCTATGGGCTTCTTCTTTAGTAGTGATAAAAAGCACTCATTTCTCATTACAGTGTGGAAAGCTTTTATGTACGTCCTAGACTATTGTTGGCCAGGGACCATTAGGATGCTGATAATGGTGGAAATGTAACTTTGGTATTGAATTCTATTACTTAAGGCTTTGTTGCTTTCCCTCAACAGAATACAGAAACTTGTTAGTACAATAATTACAAACATTTCCTTGAAGAAATTTTATCTGTCCACATTTCAAAGAGGCTGAAGAATTAGAATCTGACTATACAATGCTGGTTCTTTTGATTCTGGGTTGAGTGCTAAACTTTAAAGCAACTTTTATTAAGCCCATTGGAAGATTTTTTTCTGCTAACAATTCAGTTCTATTTTGACTTGGTAATGAATGCTCATATTCTTGATATGAACCTGAAGAAAACTACCTGCACTTACAGTTTAAATATTTCAAAAACTAGAGCAAGAATAAGGACTATAGTCTAATATTGCATGGATCAGATTTAGAATAAATCACTACTCATTTAAAGTAGGTGATTATCTTTTTTAATAAAGCACATTAGTCTGGTATTAACCAATTTCTTAAAACATTCTCTGTGTTGCTTTCTATATTGCTGTGCCAAGTATTTTTACATAGCCAAATAATTAGAGGATTTTGATTATATTGCTGCTGTATTTTACCAGTTTTGTCAGATTTTATAGTTGTTCCCCGTCAAGTAAACTACAACATCTAAGCATGATTTGGATTTTCTGGATGGATATATGGATTACAATGACTTGTCAAAATATTCTTCTAAGTGAAAACAATGCTGAAAAGTGACAACAAAGACAATCAACATTACTGGGCACTGATTTCTGTATGATGGAAAGGACTACTATCCAAAGCCACATCTCCATAGGAGGAACTATAAATACAATTAGCTACAGAAGCCTGAGACTCCTCCTGCCAATGCCTAATCATTAAGAAAGGCCAGTTTCACACCTCCCTGAGCTCAGCCCTTGGCCTGAAGGTTCATTTATTCAGATAGTCACACACATTCACAGCCACAGTTCTAGGTACAGCATTCTGCATCAACTTCAGGTGAAGGAGAGGCAGAGAGCTATGGAACTAGCATTACACCCTGAACCCAGAAGAGAAGGAGCTCCCAAAGCACACTGGAAATTTTAAGTATTTATTTGCCTATATTACCATTTTTTTTGAGTGTGTATGCGTGTTTTGTTTTGTTTTGTGTTTTGTTCTTCCAAGACATGATTCTGCAGTAGTCTTCTTGGGGTTGATGAGTACATAATGATTGATCCATCCTGTTAAGTGTAGAGCAGCCAGTACCTGGGAGATAATTGTTACTTTAGCCATTTCCAAAGACTGTGCTTTATCAATAAACACATGATCTCTATAGACTGGAGAGCAGTCTGTGATAGCCATGCTTTGGCATTTGAACAAGGGAGTTTAATAAGTCTATTGAAAGCAAACAAAAAGAATAAATAGTGTGTAAGTGATAGAGAGATGCTTCAGAGTGATGATAACAGATATCAAATCAGGGTATTGTGGGTGTTCCTGGAAAAGGGCCATTAGGATTCACAGCCTAGGGTTGCTTCTGCTGATGTGACTACAGATGTAGTAGGGCCAAGAGTATGTGATCTGATATTGGAAAGTCTGCCCAAAGACAAACAACCAATGGCAAGCTCAGAGATGGTGTGGAGGAACCTGATTGGTCATCCACAGCTATATAAAGCACTCTCTTTTCCGGAATAAGTCTGCAGTCACTTGCCCTCAAATTGCATTCACCCAACTGCTGGTATCTGTGTGATGACTCTGTGCCTCTCACCATGCCGGCCTGAACCCCTGTCCTCACTCACAGGCTGGACCCATAGGAGAAGAACCAACAGGGCATTTATAAACATCCATCAGAAGCCAACTAGGAAAGTCTTATTGAGAGAGCAAACAGAAGATGTATCGTTAAACTCGTGGCTTATAAGTATCTAACAGAAATAACTGGGGAAGTCAGATAGAATTCCAAATAGACTGTGAGGTTCCAGGCAAAGCAAGTGTCCCCTTCCATGAAGCTTCCAGTAAAAGGTCAAACAAGAGCAGACAGATGATGTAATTAAATCAAAGGCTCACAATATGCAACAGTAAACAACTGGAGAAATTGAGGCAGTCATCCGAAGTCCCAGTTGAGCTTGCTGCCTATGGAAGATTGTATCAGGGGACAAACAACAGTGACCTCTGTTGGAAATAGTTTACTTCAATTGTTCTAAATAGTGCAATGTTTTTGTTTTTTATTTTCACTCTTGAACTTTTGCTGTTTTATTTCCTCTTTGTCCTAGAATTTGGAGTTGGGGGGGACCATCTTAGGGCAAATGTGTTTTTTTTTTCTTCCATTTGTTTTTTATTTATTCAACCAATATTTAAAGATCTATTATACATCCTGCACAGTGCTTGGCACTTGGTTATAACAGGGAACACAGTACTGCTCTCATCAAATGCCCCCAGTTGGAATGATAGGCAGAAAACTGATGAGGGCAAATGTTTTTTTTTTTTTTTTAATTTTTATTAACTACACTTTATTCACTTTGTATCCCTCCTGTGGTTTCCTCCCTCCTCCTGTCCCAATCCCTCCCTTCCTCCACCCTCTGCATGCATGCCCCTCCCCAAGTACACTGATAGGGAAGGACTTCTTTCCTTCCTTCTGACCCTAGTGAATTAGGTCTCATCAGGAGTGGCTGCCTTGTCTTCTTCTGTGGCCTGGTAATGCTGCTTCCCCCTCAGAGGGAGGTAATTAAAGAACAGGCCAATCAGTTCATGTCAGAGACAGTCCCTGTTCCTATTACAATGGAACCTACTTGGATACTGAACTGCCATGCGCTACATCTGTGCAGGGGTCTTAGGTTATCTCCATGCATAGTCCTTGGTTGGAATTTCAGTCTCAGGAAAGACCCCTGTGCTCAGATTTTTTGGTTCTGTTGTTCTCCCTGTGGACCTCTTGTCCTCTCCAGATCTTACCGTTTCCCACTTCTTTCCTAAGATTCCCTGCACTCTCCCCAAAAGTTGGAGGGCAAATGTTTTAAAGAAAGAACAATTTTGGACAATTTGGCATGGGTTTGAGGTATGAAAAAGGTTCAAGCCTTGCCAATTATTTGATGAGCTTCATTGTCAGCAATTAAAAACAAGGAAATCATAAAATTTGCAGGCAAATGGTGGGACCTAGAAAAGATTATACTGAGTGAGGTATCCCAGAAGCAGAAAGACACACTTGGTATATACTCACTTATATAGACCTATAAGATAGGATAAACATACTGAAATATATACACCATAAGAAGATAAACAAGAAGGAAGAACAGAGGTAAGATGATCATTCCTCATTTAGAAAGACAGATGGGATGGACATTGGATATAGGAGAAAAAAAAGTAACAGGACAGGAACCTACCACAGAGGGCCTCTGAAAAACTCTACCTACCAGTGTATCAAAGCAGATACTAAGACTCATAACCGAACCTTCAGCAGAATTCAAGGAATCATATGAAAGAAGGGGGAGTTAATATGATCTGGAGAGGACAAGAGCTCCATAAGGACCAAATATATCTGGGCATAGGGGTCTTTTATGAGACTCTTTCTCCAACCAAGGACTGTGTATGGATATAACCTAGAACCTCTGCTCGGATGTAGCCCATGGTATGTCAATATCCAAGTGGGTACCCTAGTAAGTGGAACATGGACTATGTCTGGCCTGAACTCAATGGTAGGCCCTTTGACCTCTCCCTGCCCCCAAGGGAGGAGTAGCCCTGCTAGGCCATAGAAGGACTTTGCAGCCAGTCCTGAACATACCTGATAAAACAGGGTCAGATGTCCTCCATTGCTGGTGGGAATGTAAACTGGTTCAACCACTCTGGAAGTCAATCTGGCGCTTTCTCAGACAACTAGGAGTAGTGCTACCTCAAGACCCAGCTATACCACTCCTAGGTATATACCCAAAATTTGCTCAAGTACACAACAAGGACATTTGTTCAACCATGTTCATAGCAGCTTTATTTGTAATAGCCAGAACTTGGAAACAACCCAGATGTCCATCAACGGAGGAATGGATACAGAAACTGTGGTATTTTTACACAATGGAATACTACTCAGCAATCAAAAAGGAAGAAATCATGAAATTTGCAGGCAAGTGGTGGGATCTAGAAAAGATCATTCTGAGTGAAGTATCCCAGAAGGAGAAAGACAAACTTGGTATATACTCGCTTATATAGACCTACAAGACATGATAAACATAATGAAATCTACACACCTAAAGAAGATAATCAAGAAAGTGGACACAGGCGAAGGTGATTAATCCTCATTTAGAAAGACAAATGGGATGTGCATTGAACTTATGACAGGAGTCTATCACAAAAGGCATCTGAAAGACTCTACCTAGCAGTGTTTCAAAGCAGACACTAAGACTCATAACCAAACCCTCGGCAGAGTGCAGGGAATCATATGAAAGAAGGGAAGTTAGTATGATATGGAAAGAATAGGAGCTCCACAAGGACCAAATATATCTGGGCACAGGGTCTTTTCTGAGACTGACACTCAACCAAGGACCATCTATGGATATAACCTAGAACTTCTGCTCGGATGTGGCCTGTGGTAGCTCAGTAACCAAGTAGTTTTCCAAAGTAAGGGGAACACGGACTATTTCTAATAGGATCTCAAGGGCAGGCTGTTTGACCCCCACCCCAGGGGAGGAGCAGTCTGTTAGGCCACAGAGGAGGACTTTGCAGCCAGCCCTGAAGATACCTGATAAAACAGGGTCAGATGAAAGGGGAGGAGGTCCTCCCCTATCAGGGGACTTGGAAAGGGGCAGGGAGGAGACCAGGGAGGGAGTGTGGGGTTGGGGAGGGAATGAGGGAGCGGGATACAGCTGGGACACAGAGTTAACAAAATGTAACTAAAAAGAAAAATAAAATAAAATAAAAAAAA
>NW_026596051.1:3833546-3860167 GCF_907164565.1 Psammomys obesus
AAAAAAAAAAAAAAAAAAAAAAAAAAAAAAAAAAAAAAAACAGGGTCAGATGAAAGGGGAGGTGGTCCTCCCCTATCAGTGGATTGGAAAGGGGCAGGGAGGAGATGAGGGAGAGAAGGTCAGATTGGGAGGGAATGAGGGAGTGGGATACAAAGTTAATAAACTTTTTTAAAATAATATTTTAAAAAATAAAAAATAAAGACATCCTAACTATTTAAAAAATAAAATAAAAAATACAACCATGAAAATTAAAAAAAAATAAAGATAATAATATAGCAATACAATACATGTTTTAGGGTTTCATTGCTGATTGTTTTGCTGGGGTTGAAGGATGGAGGATCCAAGGTGGGTTATGTGGTAAGAAGAATCATGTAGGCTAGTCACCATGCTGCCCTCTGATTCAGGGTATGGAGTGAGGCTGTGTCTTGAGGGAATTGTTCCATTTTTCTTGGTTAGCTCCAATAGGTGTTTCAAACAGGAGCTGGATTCGGATACCAAGAGGAATATATTTCTGCAATCAGTAGGATTCATTAGGCAGTCGCAGACTTGAATAAGCTAAGGTCAAATAAATTGTTAGATATTTGAGCTGGCTAGAACAAGGACAGACTGATATTAAATAAAAGTTATAGAGAGAATAAAATGCACATTCTAATTATTCTAAGACCATAAAATTAGTGCTTACATATGGTCCTAAAGATACACCTAAAAAGCAGAAAAACATATTCTATGTGCATACAATATGGACAGTAATTTTAGACAGCTTAACAATCTAGAGTAGCATAATTACGGGAGACTTTTATTTTTGCACATCCAGTATTTTGTCTTCCACACCAAAAATATGGGAGGATTCTGTAGAGATCAAAACTGGCTAAAATGTAAAAGGATAAGAAACTCTTGGTTATCCAGCCCCAACATCGACAAGATATCCCTTATACCTAAAGTTCAGAGAGCAACAAAGAAAAGAGGAACAGAGACTATATGAACTAGAGGACCAGGATACTTGCTGTAAGATAGTGTCCTCTATACATAACTGGGATGCTGCAAACATGAAATCTCAACAATATAGTTGCATAAATTATACATGAACAAGGAAAACACCAGTACACATGACAATATGGATGGGGAAATCCTACAAGGTCTCACTAAACAACTAGGTACATGCAGTCAATGGCTGCTGAGAGAGGGAGAATCAGTTTTTTTCTTGAGATGATCCCTGACAGATTATCCAATTCTGTTGTAGTAAATTTAAAAAAAAAAATGGTTGTTGGGCTATAAAATGTTTACTATTTCCCTAATGTTACCACAGTAGTATTATTTAACCTGCTATCACAAATAAGACACAGACACCTAATAGATTTTTAATTGTCTTATTTACCTTGGGCCTGGCAGATATTTCACTTACAGTGTCTCAATATCCTCAACATCCATCTCCATCTCCCAGTCCCCATCCAATGCCATCCAAACTAAATCACCCTCATCTGGTCTACCTTTCATCCATAATCCCATGGTACTTGTTTGTATTCTTCATCTGGGACTTTTCACCCCATTATGGGAGTCCTTTCTCAGAGCTCATGTATTTTTTTTTCTCCACACTAAGCCATCCTGGTGTCCTCCTTCCTTCTGTCTTCCAGTTAGTCTCTCCTGTGAGTCTCTTGTGATTCTTCATTCCTCAAAAGCTGGGGAACCTTAGCCACACCTACCACATTCTGCCTACCCAGGTATAGGCTGTTTAATCTACCAGTCAGATATGCCTTAGGCAGGTTTACAAAACAAAGATAGGTGTAACCAGATCTGAAGGGCCAGTGATATGCATCAGACCAACCTCCAACAAATCCCAATTGGCCAGGGATGAATGTAAGTGCATATGAGTAACAGAAATTTGACTTAATAAATTGGATATATGTAGTCATTATAATTACACAGAAAAGGATATGAATTTGAAAAGAGCAAGACATGGGAGAAACTGATAGGAGGAGAGAAAGGGGGTGGAAAATGAAATGTACTTATATCTGAAACTCCAACAGAAATAAATATAAAATTAAATAAAAGAGCACACAAGGGTGTGGGTGGTAGAGCTGGTAGATTTAGGAGGAGGTAGTGACTAGTGAAGATGATAAATACATTTCATGGAATTCTCAAAAATGTAATAAAATATTATATTAAAAAAGGAAAATAAAACAATGGAAGGCAACATAATACCCTAGAGCTGATTTATAATTTGAAACCAGATACACTTGATTTCTCTTGTGGTAACTGACTTTGAGGAAATCATATACCAATTGTTTTTTAATGTAGCAAAGTTTTTCATGCCTTTGTTTAGTTCTGAAATTTGCACACTGGGTGAGTAAAGTCTAAAATTACCAACATTTTTTTGGTTTATAATATCATATAAAAGATACCACAAAGTCTATGATTCTTTTATGAGCACATTTAGAAACAGATGAAAGACAATTACAAAATCATTGTACAAAAACACCTGAATCATTATGAGCATTCTAAAAAGGTTGGACTACGGAAAAGCTACAGGAATTATATTAGGAGTAAATTAAAATACATCTATGTGTAGTGTAAAATGTAAATAATTTAGCTATTCCATTTTATTCAAACTTGGTCTGTTTATTCTTCTTAATGCAAACTGTGACAATGACTGAAAAATCTTCTCAGTCACTCTTTTATATTCCTATAACATCCACATTTACTGTTTCTTCCTTTTTCATACAGCTTTGCCCAACAGTGTTTGCTTCTTCAAATATACCCTGAAAATCACTTCTTGAATCAAGACAAATGATCACTGAAATTTACTTTCTTCAACAATGCTTTTGTCACATGTAAATTTGTCTCTTTTCATTTTGGGGTGGGGTTTTCAAAATTGTATCAAACCAAAGTTAGTAGTAGATTAATTCTTCCCTGAAGGCATAAAACTTCCTTTAACCTTAAAGTCAAATAACAATGCAAATTCATCTGCCTTTACATGTTTTCGTAAGCAACCTGTTGTCATTTTTAGTTGACTTGGTGTGGAGACAAAGAGTGACAATTAAATTTAAGCAGTAGAGGTTGTGTTCTGCCCAGTTCACAAACCCCAAAAGACCAGGAATAAACAGACTCCGCTGTAAATACATGAGGCTCTTTTTATCGTAAATTACAAGCTGCAGCTTGGGCCCACACACCCCCACCGCCAAAGTGGTGGAAGCTGAGCGCCCCGTGCCCAGGTTAGTTGGGTGATTTAAAGATTCTGGTCCATCCCAGCATGCCCAAGGCAGGGGCGATTCTTGTTTGGCAAGCATCTATTGGTCAAAATACTACATTTTGAATCGATTGGCTATAGAAAGGTTCCCAGACCATTAATGACCTGGTGTCCCTCCCTAGGGAGATGGTCCAGTTTCCTAGAAACTGTATCTCTAGTGGGTGGGGAAAGAATGCAGTGAGGTGGCTCTTCCCCTCAGGGCATTACTGTACTTCTTTACCTACTTACTTCAGGCCTTAATAATAGCTGCTAATTTATCTTTTGTTCTCTCAGTTGGAGAGATCTTTCTCCACTAAATTCAGGCATTTGAGAGAGGAATTGGGAAAATCAACATATTCTTATTAGGCCACTGAATTATCATGGTCATTATGGTAAACAAATGGATTAAGCAAGAGAAGAAAAGAAAGTATATTAGGGATCTCTAGAATTTATAAAGCATAAGTTATAGTTACATGCTGTATGTGTCTAGAAATTGGAAATGCACTGAGGAGCCACTCAGGCTTTCACCTGTGTACCTGAGCTTCATCCTGCAACCGGTACTGAATGATATGAAACCCTGTATTAGAAATTTTGGTTGTGTTGTGTGGATATGTTTTTGTTGTAAATCCAAATATGGGATGAGGGAATGCTTTGTCCACAGCTGATAGCTGCTTTGTGGAAGGGTGTATGAGCCTTGTCAACAGGAAACTGTCTTCTGTTGGGGTTGTGGTTTTGCCCACTTGAATAGCATTCTTGTTTAGACTTTAAAGAGGTATAAATAGCTCACAGACAAAGCCAGATCTCTTTGCACCACAATGCTTTGCATTGTTTCACTCCTAGAGAGAAAATGTCCAGAGACCTCTTCAAGCCCTCTCTGCTGACTCCTGCTGCTGCTGTTGCTGGATCTCCTTGCTGCTTTTGCTATTGCTTGATTGCTGGTCTGCTGTTTGACTACACTGCTGGTATCCTGATGATGAATAGCAACAGTGGAACTCCTCCAAGGAACTACTTCTAAAAAGGCCCCATCCTTCTTAACCTTTTTTTCTTACCTGGTGTTGGAAGACATTAGGATGAAAAAGGGAGAAAGAGACATAAGGAATTCCAAATAAAGTAAGTTTAAAAAAGTCGAAGTTTACAAAAACCCAAGCTTTACATAGGTTGTCACTGTTTCTAGAGCAACAAATGCATTTCTGAAAAAGAATGAATGATTAACAGAAGTAGTGAAAGTTTACAAAATGTGGATTTGGGTTATTTCCACGTGGTGTAGAAATCATTTTTTTTTATTGAAATCCAAGATCTGAGAGGGCAGCTTCATAATCTATGGGATAACCAAGGATTGGGGCTTATTTTGATAATTTCCCCACAAAAGTAAAAAGTGATGATTTATATATGATAAAAGCATTGTTTTGAATACAAAAATTCAATAAATAAACCTGACAATTCAAGTATGGATTTCCCATGTGAATCTGAGGATTTGGAGAAGGAACTGGATATAACACATGGGCAGGAAAGATGAACAGTGATTAAGAGGTACTTGCAACTCCTGCAGAATATCCAGGTTTGGCTGCCAGCACCAACCTGGAAGCTCACAAGCACCCATATCTTGCTCCAAGGGATCCAAAGCTCTCTTCTGACCTCAGCAAGCAGCAGGCGCACACCTGGTGTCCAGATACATCCAGACAATTATCTATATGCATAAAACAATTAATAAATAAATATTAAAAGGCCACAGAAGGCACTAAAGTCTAGGAGCATGCTGTGACCCCAGGCTGAGCTGTATAAAACATCTGAAGACATGAAGTACCTAATATAAAGCCTGTGTACTTTAAAGAATGGCCAAATTAATGAACAGCAAATAGTAAGAAAGAAAAGATAGTGTTTAGTTTATGTATAGCAATCTGTGTGAAGGACTGAACCAACTTGGCTGAACATATGAAACTGGGAATTATTTGACCATTTTGAAATGTATTTGAATATATGCCCCAAATGGACACACTCAGCAACCACTCTGCTGATTCTCACCTATGACTGAGATTCTCTTTCAGAATTACAGCTCTATACGTCACATTACCACATTCTAATTAGTACAGCATAGAAATAAATGCAAAAGCAGTAATTCATGAATTAACAAAATTAAGAAGGAAGAGGATTCATATAAA
Source organism: Psammomys obesus (assembly GCF_907164565.1). Classification (NCBI taxonomy): domain Eukaryota; kingdom Metazoa; phylum Chordata; class Mammalia; order Rodentia; family Muridae; genus Psammomys; species Psammomys obesus. The sequence goes on from NW_026596051.1 coordinate 3,838,929, forward strand.
AACTACTAACTGGGAACAATGAAAAGAGGCAAATAACTTTGAAAAGGTCACATTTAAGCAAGAAAAGTGAGAAAAGTATTATAATTTTCAATATAATTTATCTGATAACTATATATCAGTCTTTTAATAAACTTGAAATATTCCATTAAATTATTTATTTGAAAATTGAAATAATTAAAAGTGGAAAATGCTGAAATGCAAAAACAAAATACTAAAACTAAATGAAGAACAAGTAGAAAATCTGTATAAAATTATACCAAAAGAAAAATGGAGTTGAAGTGGTAATTTTCGTAAAATTCTGTTTCAGAATTATTCTCTAGCTCAGATGTCATTGTCAGAGTCTTTCAGGTATAAAATAAAATTTAAATTAAATTATATTTGAAGTAAAATTCATGTTAATTCTTCACAACTTCTCAATAAATGATGAATGTGAAATATGTCTTAACTTATCCAATGATGTCATCTATTTTGATAAAAATCTAAAATCTAAGAAATCAGAGAGAGAGAGAAAGGAGAGAGGTATATAACAATATACTTTGATAAAATTAAATTAATGTACATATCTTTAAAAGAATACTGGAAAATAAACTTCAGCCACATAGAAAGAATTATGGATTTAAGCCAGTGAAATTAATCATAGAGGGGAAAATCAGTTTAACATCTGAAAAGTAATTTGTATTTCAAGAGAGTATGTGGTGCTTTGAGCATATCTTTTGTTTTCTGTATTTTTTTTTTACACATGTTCATTGCCACTGTTAATACTTTTACATTTAGGGACATTAAGAGCCTAAACTGTTGTTACTGGGACTGGTAATTTCCAGAGATAGGGGAACAGATTGCCTAGTAAATCTTTACATATGCACAACAGTCAATTCATAATCCACACACCTACTTCTGAAGAATTTGAGCACAAAAGACTCCATTTTGGTACAAGTTTCCATCTTGTAACTAACCTAGCTCTCACTCCCAGAACCTGAAAAAAAATGTGTTTGTACTTGCAGGAAAACATAACATTCCATAAGACACAGTGTGCCCACCCTGACACAGTCAATCAGGAAATAGGTCGAAATGACCTGTTATATGTTTACCTGTGGTTGCCAAAATAGTTACTTCAATTTGCCTTTAGCCAATCACTATGTAATAATCTTGCTTTTGCTAAATCTCACCCAATCATAAAACTGCCAAGTCTGGAAACTCCTTCCCCTTGCTAAAAACACTATAAAAATCAGCTTTTTTCTAGGCTAGGGGCTCTTGACATCTGACTGCTGTGTCAGTTCATGCTGGGAGTCCAAGCTTAAGGGGAAAATTAAGGCTCTTAGCATTCGCAGACAATTTCTGACTCCTGGTGCGGTCGGTGGGTCTCCCAAACTGGGTACAACACTTCTTTCATTTGGCTCTCATACACCCCTTCCCTAATTTTCCCAGCATCAAGACTAAGCAACAAGACTGCAAAAAGGAATCTCTATGTCCTCAGGCCTGTGTAGCCATTCAAACAAGCCAGTTCTAATCAGACTTAAATTTTCTTCCCTATAATTTTCTCTTTAAAATTTGTGTGTGTCTGTTTTGTGTGCGTGTGTTTGTTTGTTTCATGGAACACAGGAGGTGGTCAGAGAACTAATTTATGTAATCAGTTCTCACCACACACCTTCATGTGTCCTCAGAACAAAGCCCAGTGATCAAATTCCGCTTGTTCATGGCTTCCTGTGGTGTGTCTATACGCTGAGCCATTTTATTAGCTCTTCCCTGTAATTTTAAGTGGAAATTTAAATGGTGCTTGTTTTCTTTTTAAAAGGATAGAAAAAGGAAGGATGTGGAGTTGGGTGGGCGGTAGGTGGGAAGAGTCTGTGAGGAGTTGGAGGAGGGAAAACCAGGATCAGAGTATTTTGTATGGAAAAGTTGTATTCAATAAGTAAGTATGAGGGGTGTGAAGTCTCTGGCTTGCTTTACCTGCTTATCCCTCATCCTGATGAATTCAAGAACGTGCCCATGTGTTACTGCCTGCCGCCCTCCTGGAGAAGGCTAAATAGGTTCATGCTTTGTGACAGCTGTTCCCATGCCTGCATGCCTTAATCCAGACAGAACAAAACAGCAACAACACTCAGCTGCTCACAACAGACAAATGCTCATATATTTGATCATAAGTGATCACTCAATATATTCAAAAAACAATTTCATAACATCCAAATGTCTTTTTTTATAAGATATATTAGAAATTGAAGTGGCTGTTGTGAGGCTTATAAAGGCTGACTATGAAAAATGTAGATCTAATGTAATACTTTATGTTGATATATAAACGTTTTATTCTGAGGATAAGAAAATGTGAAGGATATCTATTCTTGACTTTTTGACTCAACATGGTCCAAGGGGTTCTAAAAATGGCAACATTGGAGAGAAAGAATAAAAAATATTGAAATTACAAAATAAAAGTATCTTTATTTGCAATGGCATAGCTTTGTATTTCAAAGATTCCAAGGAACTTACTCAACAGCCACTATAAACAGAAGTGAGTTCACCAAATATGTAAAATGAAAGGTCAATACACAAAACAGTTTTATTTTTATGCACATTTATATTAATTTCCTATCACTACTGTAACAAAATAACACAAATTTTGTAGCATAATATGAACTGCTTCTTTGGTTTGTGATATATTTCAGTGTTGCCATGCTTTCCTAGAATATGAGAGCTTTGGCTTGATACACAACACCACAAACTATGGCAACACCACCGACTACAACTAAGTAATTGTTTAGTTTTTAGCTCTGTAGATGAATTGTGTGGTATGATTCTTTAAGGGATTATAATTGATTGTAATCATAATTGAAGCAAGCTTGAATTCCTCCAAAACATTTCTTGTTTCCTTCTTGTAGGCTTCCATTTGCCTTGTATGCTAGATCCTTCTATGAATCATTTAAGTTCTCTTTCTATAATCCTCACTTCTCTTCACCCTGAGAACTTGGAGAAAATTGGGAGAGATTATTAATGGGCATACACTGTGTTTCCTGAGTGATGGAAATGTTGCCAAATTGACTTTGGTGGTAATTGCAAAACTCTTGAGTGCACTAAAATCTATTGAATTGCATACTTAAATGGATGACTGGTATAACATGAAATATATCTCAATAAAACTGTTCATTAAAAGAAGAAGATGAAAGGTTGGTGTGTAACATAGTTGGTGGAGTACTTGCAAGTGTGCTAGAGGTGCCGAGTTCAAGCACTGACACCACATCGATACAGTGTGCTACCAGAAACCTATTCTCCTAGTACTGGGAGGTGGAGTCAAGAAGTTCAGACTCTTTCACAGCTACGTATTAAAGTCAAGGTCAAAACTAGCCTACATAATGAGCTATCACAAGCAAATCAATTGCCAACTGGCAGTGTGTAGCACAGAAATTATTTTTATAATTCTATAATTTATACATATTTAAGTTCATATTAAATATTGTATATTCTAAGAAATAGCAGTAATTCAAGATTTAGTTACAACTTTACCCCTATTTATGGATTTTAAATTCATGTAGAATGAAAAGACCTTATGAAAAAAGCATGAATAAAAACTTTCAAAGTTTTTATAAATATATTTATTTTTAAATTGTGAATATAATAATTTAATATGTTAATGAACAAGTATTTGAATCATCTCATGTGTTAGTGTGCTTAAAGAATATGAACAGTACATATTAAAACTGGTTCATAGTATTTGAAGTACTCATAAAGCCGGCTTAGGCGCTGAAAATTTTGGTTGAATTTTTTTTTTTTAATTTAAACTTACTAAGATCTATAGTTGTACTCCAGTAGCTACAGATCTGCATCTTGCTTGAAACTCACAGCCACAAAAACGTTGCTAATAAACACTGAATCTTCAAAATGTTCTATGTAATAATATAGGTATATTTCTTGAAATGCTGACATATAGTGAATTGTGTTAAAATCTGAATTAGAAACAAGATATTCACAAATGAACACTATGTCCTAAAAACTACAGAAATAAGGCGATTGAGATGCAGAGTGAGACAACTGTGACAAAGCTATGCTTTGAGCTAGCTGGTGGCAGAGATCTGTGAGTGTTCATTCATTTGTGTCTTGTTGTAGCTGTTCTTGATTCAAAATTCATCTTCCTGTCTTTCAGTGGCATGCCAGATACCTCCAACCTGGAAACAGTATGAACAGGACTTTGCCTACTGAGTTACTGTTTCAGCATAGAAGATAAAGAGTAAAAGCCATTCTGGGAGCAGAATTAAATGTGGAGATAGTTTAGTAACATTATGAAAGCAAATATCCTCTACATAAAGATTTCACTTTAAACATGTCTTAGAGGTCCTACATAAACTTAATAGCAAGCAATGTATTTTTAATTTTCTTTCTCTGGAAGTTCAACTAAAATATTCATGAAAATGAAAATAGCTATTAGTATCATCACTGTAAAGTTCGTCTTAAAAAGAGTTCCAAAATGCATAGAGACTACTTTAGGCCAAAGTCCAACAGAAATATTATCAACCTTAACACTGATTTAACACTCACCCTAAGAAGCTCTCTATGTGAAACAAAGTATTAATGTGTCTTAAATCACAAACTAACATCCATTAATAGCAAATTCAGACAATTATCTTTGTATGCATTAACACATTTTTAATTTTACAAGGTGCATAATAACATTATTTTATATGAGAGTACAGAATGTTAGCAAGATGTCAAAATAGGGTGATCAAAGCTTTACTGCCTTTCTCAGATATTTCAGCTAGAAATTATTTGAAAACAAGAATACCTTGGTGAAAATATGGTAAACTTTGTATTAGTTTTATTTCCCTGTCTAGTTCTCAAGACAGAAAAGAAAAAAAAAATAATGCATAGAAGTCATAAGAGAAAATCTAATATAACCACTTGTTAACACATCTTCCTCAAGTCAAAACAGGGTCACCCAAGAGAATTCACAACAAACCGTATTACAGAGGGAAAGAAAAGTCGAGAGAAAGACATCAGCTTCTCTAGTACCCAGAGATACTTGTCGGTCTCTGTTTTCTCTTACTTCAAAGGAAAATAGAAGGACATGCCATGGTTTGATCAGCCAGGATCACAGATAAAGAATGCAAGGATATCAAGTATGCAGCAACCAACATTAGATTCTTAGATACTTGGTAGCAATGGTGTCTGATCAGAGCCAGCTTGCAAAGATGAGCTGCACACTGTCAGAAATAAAAGCACATTCTATGTGGAGAAACCCAATCCAGCCAGTCTTAATTTGTATTGTGGAACCATGTCCAGGGTAAGAAGTGTCAATAAAAGGAAATCTTGAGAAAGATCAAGACATAATTGTTCTTCACATATAAGTTTAAATAGTGTTAAGTGTAGGCTTTGACTTTTTAAAACATATTTTATTTGGGGTTCCTTATATTTCCGTCTCCCTTCTCCACCTCAATCCCTTCCAACACCTCAACATCAAGTAATAGAGAAAGAAGGTTACTGGGGAGAAGAGGCATAGTTATCTATAGGTACTTCCTGATGGTTAGGGTCTGTGGGTTCTTAAACACTTCTAACGACCTTCCAACACACAGATCTAAAGTAGGATATAAAGAAGGGTGGTAGGGATGGGGGATGTGAACCTCTATAGACATAGTTCCTTAGGGTGATTCAATCTTTTTCATCAGGACATCAGCAGTCAAACAGCAAACAACAGCAACACCTCTCTGTTGCAGCAAAGGCAGAACTATCAGCAGGCCCTCCAGGGTTTAGCAGAAGCAGCACAATTCAGCAGAAGCTGCACAAAGAGTTCTCTGGAGATTTTCTCTGTAGGAGCAAAGCAAAGCAAAGCAAAGCAAAGCAAAGCAAAGCAATATGAAGTGAAGCAAAGTATACTTTTTCTCTCTGGGCTCCTATTTATACCTTTTCAGAGTCTGTATCAGGATGTTTTTCAGCTGGCAAAAGCTAAGCACCCCAACACCAGGGAGACTCCTGTTGACAAGGATCACTTATCCTCTCATGGGGCTGTTTATCAGCTGACAAAAGTCACATGCCTCTCACTAGGCTGCTATCAGCTATGGACAGAGCATTCCCACATTCCAAATTTGGGATTACAACAAAAACATACCCACAAAACACAAGCAAAACTTTCACTACAGTTTACTCCAGTCTCAAATCCAGCCAAGGCTTTGCTTTAGTTGAGAGCCCAACATTAACCATACATTTTTTACTTAGCTTGGTTGCTGGTCTACAATTGTCAGTATGGAGACAAACTTCTGTGCATGTCGTTAAGGGCACACCTAGGAAGGTTTATCTGAAGAGGAAAATCTACGCAGAATGTGTTTGGCATCACCTGTGGTTTGGGGACTTGAATGACAAGGGAATGCTAGAAGAATGTCATTATTTCCCACTCTCTACTTCTCTGTGTGAATAAAAGCTCACTACCAAAGTTTCAGCTGAAGCCCCAGCTACCTATCCCTCCTGCCACGAACCTAGGAGCTAAAATAAGCTCCCTTTTCCCTACATTCATGCTTGTTAGGTATTTGAGCACAGTGATTTTATAAAACAAATGTAACCAATAGAGCATTGCATCTAGTATCATTGTTTGCACTCACAGACTCAGCTGAACTTTAGGGCTGAACCTGCTAACCTGTTCAACTGCTCGACTCCAAAGGCATTGCCACCTGGCAATGGCAAGGGACACTACTTCTCCTTCTGATCTGAAGTAATTCAGCACTCATCTGGTACTCAAAGGGGGTGAACAGATGAATAAATTCATAAAAAAATATCAAATTGCATCTCTATGCTGCCTGACAGAGAACTCACCTCAATGTCAGTATGCACGCAGATCGAAATGCAGCAATCGAAATGGAGATTTCTTGTCAATGGAAAGCAAACATAATAGGGTATCTTTACTTATGGCCAACAGAAATAGAAAAGTTCAGGAAATAACAGTAAAATTGATTAACAGATTGCGATACTAAAGAAGACCCAAATTAAAATGAAACATTCCATGAGCCTAACCAAAATTTAGTAGAAAGGTTGATCAATAAAATGGATTAGGTGAAAGACAGCATTAAGGACTGAAGATAAGGAAAGGGAATTGGATCACTCCATCCAAGAAAGAATAGAAATTCCTTAGCATAGCCTGGGAAAATAATTGAGGCATCTGCAATACAGGAGACATTCTGTTCTTCCATTTCTCTGGCCCTTTTATTCCTCTCTGGCTGGAACTTTATTTTTTCTTCTTCCTTACCTTGGACTGCATCTGGGCAAATAAAACTTTTCTTTTTTTATATTTCTGTTGGCACTGGTAGGGATGAGGCCATTCTTTAGTGGTGTGCAGGTTACAGCAGAACTGTATATAAAATGTGTCTTGCTAAGAGTCTTGAGCCTGTGCTGTGGGGAAATAGCTTTTTTTTTTTTTTTCTGGGGTGTGTTTTAGTCTATGCCAGTGCCAGATTCCACTCCAAAGAGAGAAGAAAAATATCCAGAAAACTCATATCCATTTCACTCTTTGATCCTGGAGTCCCCAACCATCCTCACCCTTTGACAGTCTTCTCTTTGTTGCTGCAAACAAATCTGTGCCTTTGTGTAGGCATATAGACCCCCTGTTCAGATGGAGCTGATAGGTGTTTTAGACTCCAAGTGGTTTTCTAGTATGGGGAGCATGAGCTGTTGCTGGCATCGACTCTGTCCTCTGCTCCTGTATCACTTCCCTCTGGCGGGGCAACCTTGCCATGCCACAGAGCAAGAGGATAGGGGCAGTCCTGAGGAGACTTGACAGGCTGGGATCAGTTGATCAGGAAGGGGAGGAAGAGTAGGACCAGGAGGAGAGGAGGGAGGGGCCTACTGTCAGGATGTAAAGTGAATAAAATAAAAAGACATGTATTTAAAAACAATCAAATAAAAGGATAAAACTCTGGACATAATCGGATGTCTTTAGTAAACTCAGGTTGATGGATATACAGAACACCCTCATGCAGTATTTGCGAGTTAAACATTCCATTCCAAAGGTTATATCTCAGCTGTATAATATTCTGAAAAATGACATATTTAAAGGAGAGAAGAGACTGTGATTGCCATGATTGGAGGTGGGACACTGTGCAGCAATAAAGACACAACATGAGGGATATTTGGATACTTGTGATGATACAAACATTTTGTATTTTGACTTTATTAACTACTACTAACCTGTCTGTAATTGCTTGCATAATTTGGCAAGGTTTTACTATTGTGAGCAAACAGGGCAAAGAATACCCACACTCACTATGTTTTCTTACATTTGCATGCAAATTTATAATTATCTCAAAATAAAAACTTAATTAAAATATCCTCTGTGTGTAATATATGTGTTCCTAAGACTGGATTTTCTTTATCTGTTGAAACCAAAACACCAGATGGCAAACAACAGACACAGAGGTTGGTGTAACATCTCAGCTGACTTCTCTTAAGCCAGGCATTGAACATTCCACAAAAGCATAAAGCAATAAAACTCATGGATATCCATAATTTTATTTTGAAAAAAAATATACTTATTTTTAAGGCATAATTTTATGGCAATACATGCCTCCTTTTAATTTTAACAAGTTATAAAAACATTTTTAAATTAATTCATTTTTAATGCAGCAATGATGGAAGAAGCTAAAGGTGACAAGAGAGTCAGAAAAGCAGAGTTTAGGAACTGCCAAATTTTTAATGGAATTAAATACCATCATTTCAAAGGGCAGAGTAAGGCACAATATACCTGAGGCTTAGAAACTAAAGTGTTGAAACAAACACAGTCACCCCAATATTTCTACAAAATAATTACAACAACCCCACTCCAGGATTTCATGTTAAACACCATCATGTTATTTCAGTATAAGAAACTACAGACTTCATAAATACCTTAAACACCTCAATATTTAAAAAATCTAAGCACATAGGAGTCAAAGGACCTCACCAGCAACAGACTGCCTTGGAATAAACACAGACAATGCTGTGGTTAGAGGTCAGATACCTCTGAATCAGGCATTAAATGTTGATCTCTTATTTATTTACTATAGAGAAAAATTACATTTTTTTTCTCAAGCTGACTGACATGAATACTACCACTATTCTGCTCATAGCGCTGTTCTCTTCCTCTGTCTTTGTCCTTGAAATATATAAAAGCAACTTCACCTAAAATTTTTATATTTAAATATCTTCCTTTAAAAGTTAATTGGGTCTGTGGATTATAGTATGGTTATCTTGGACTATCTGGTTAATATCTATTTATAAGTGTGCACATACCAAGAGTCTCTGGGTCTGTGTTACCTCACTCAGGATGATCCTTTCTAATTCTATCTATTTGCCTGCAGATGTCATGATTTTCTTGTTCTTAGTATCTGAGTAGTATTCCATTGTCTTAATGTACCATATTTTCTTTTTCCATTCTTCAGTTTAGAGGCAGGTAGGTTGTTTTCAGTTTCTGGTTATTAATAATAAGGCTGCAATGAACATAGTTGAGTAAATTTCCTTGTGGTAAGATAAAACATCTTTTGGTTATATGCCCAGGAGTGGTAGATAAGGGTCTTGAGGTAAATCTCTTTGCAATTTTTTGAGAAACCACTAGTCAGCATTCAAGGGTGGTTGTACAAGTTGGCACTTCCACCAGCATCATCTCTAACATATGCTGTCACTTGAGGTTGTGATCTTAGCTGTTCTGATGGGTGTACGATAAAATCAAAGAGTCATTTTGATTTTCATTTCCCTGATGAATGAAGACATGGGGTGTTTTTTTCCATGATTCTCAGCCATTCTATAGTCCTCTGTTTAGCTCTATACTCCATTTTTAATTAGGTTATTTGGTTTGTTGGTGTTTGATGTCTTGAGTTCTATATGTATTTTTCATATTAGCCCTCTGTCAGATGTGAGGTTGGTGACATTCTTTTTACAATATGTAGGCTATCTTTTTGTTCTATTGACAGTGTATTTTGCCTTACAGAAGCTTTTTAGTTCCATGAGGTTCCCATTTATTAACTGTTGATCTTAGAGCCTGAGCTGTTGGTGTTCTGTTCAGGAAGTTGTCTCCTGTACCAACAATTTCAAGGCTCTTCCCCACTCTTCCCACTGATAGATTTAGTGTGCCTGGTTTTATGTTGAATTGTTTGATTCACTTGGACTAGGGTTGTGTTCAGGGTGAAAAATATAGGTATATTTGTAGTTTTCTACATGTAGACATCCAATTAGACCAGTACCATTTGTTGAAGATGCTATCTTTTTTCCATTGTATGGTTTTGGCCTCTTTGTCAAGATCCAATGTTCATAGGTGTGTGAGTTTATTTGTGGGTCTTCAATTCAATTCCATTGACCAACCAATCTGTTTCTAAGGCAGTACCATGAAGTTTCTATTACTGATGCTCTTTAGTACAGCTGGAAATCACTGATGGAGATACCCCTAGAAGTTATTTTATTTTATAGAATTGTTTTAGCTATTCTGGGTTTTTGATCCTATATGAAGTTGAGAATTGTTCTATAAAGGTGTGTAAAGACTTAGGTTGGTATTTTGCTGAGAATTGCTGTGAATCTGTAGATTGCTTTTGGTAGGATGGCCAGTTTTACTCTGTTAATCCCATCAATTCATGAGCACGAGAAATCATCTCATTTTCTGCTATCATCTTCAGTTTCTTTCTTCACAAAAGTGAAATCCTTGTCATCCAGATATCTCTCCTTCTTGGTTAGAGTTACACCAAGATATTTTATATTATTTGTGGCTACTGTAAAAGGTATGGTTTTCCTAATTTCTTTCTCAATCCATTTATCATTTGTATAAAGAAGAATTACTGATTTTTTGAGTTAATTTTGTATATATCCCTTTTGCTGAAAGTGTTTATCAGCAGCAGGAGTTCCTGGGTAGAATTTTGGGGGTCATCAGAATGGCTAAGATCAAAACTCAAGTGAGAACACATGCTGGAGAGGATGTGGAGAAAGAGCAATCCTACTCCATTGCTGGTGGAAAAGTAAACTTGAACAACCACTTTGGAAATCAATCCTGTACTTTATTGGACAATTAGGAATAGTGCTACCTCAAGATACAACTATACCACTCCTAGGCATATATCCAAAAGACGCTCAAGTATACAACAAGGACATCTGCTCAAACATGTTCGTAACAGCTTTATTTGTAATAGCTGGAAACAATCCAGATGTCCCTTAGTTGAGGAATGGATACAGAAATTGTGGTACATTTACACAATGGAATACTACTCAGCAATTAAAAACAAGGAAATCATGAAATTTGCAGGCAAATAGTGGGATCTAGAAAAGATCATCCTGAGTGAAGTATCCCAGAAGCAGAAAAACACACACTTATAAGTGCATATTAGACATATCATATAGGATAATCATACTAAAATCTGTACACCTACGGAAGCTAATCAAGAAGGTGGACCCTGGGTAAGATGCTCAATCTTCATTCAGAAAGGGAAATGAGGTGGGCATTGGAAGAGGGAGAAAACAGGGAACGGGACAGTAGCCCATCACAGAGGGCCTCTGAAAGACTCTACCCAGCAGGGTATCAAAACATATGCTGAGACTCATAGCTAAACTTTGAGCAGAGTGCAAGGAATCTTATGAAATAAGGGGGAGATAGAAAGACCTGGAGGGGAGAGGAGCTTCGCAAGGAGAGCAACAGAACCAAAAATTCCGAGCCCAGGGGTCTTTTGTGAGACTGATACTTCAAACAAGGACCATACATTGATATAACCTAGAACCCCTGCTCTAGCCCATGGCAGCTCAGTGTCCATGAGTGTTTCTCAGTAATAGGAACAGGGATTGTCTCTGACATGAACTCATGGGCTGGCTCTTTGATCACCTATCCCTGAGGAGGGAGCAGCCTTACCAGTCCACATAGGAAGACAATGAAGCCAGTCTTGATTGAGGACTAATAGACTAGGGTCAGATGGAAGGGGAGGAGGCCCTCCCCTATCATTGGACTGGGGGAGGGACATAGGAGAAGAAGCGGGAGGGAGGATGGGATTGGGAGGGGATAGGATAGGGGTCTACAGCTGTGATACAAAGTAAATAAACTGTAATTAATAAAAATAAAATTAAAATTAAAAGAGATAAGTGGAAAAAATAATTTTGGGGGTCAGTTATGTATAGTATAATAACATCTGCAAATAGCAATACTTTGAGTTAATTTCTGTTTTGTGTACTCTTGATTTCCTTTAGTTGATTTATTGTTCTAGCGAGAACTTCAAGTAATATGTTGAATAGATATAGAGACAGCTCTCAACCTTGTGTTGTCCCTGATTTTAGTGGAATTGCTTTAGGTTTCTCTCCATTTAATTTGATGTTGGCTAATGGCTTGCTGTATATTGTTTTTATTGTGTTTATGTATGTATTTTGTATGCCTGATAACTCCAAGACTTTAAACATGATGGGGTTCTGGATTTTGTCAAAGACTTTTTCAGCATCAAGTGAGATGATCATGTGTTTTTTTTTTTCCTTTTCAGTTTGTTTATATGGTGGATTATTTTAATGAATATTTATATATTGAATCATCTTTGCATCCTTGGAATGAAGAGTCAGATACATCCCCCACTCCTGCTGTTAGGAGTCCCACCTGAAGACTGATCTCGGTCACTGTTACATATGTGCAGAGAGCTTAGGTCTATCTCAAGTGTGCTCTCTGGTGCTTCTGTCTCAGTGAGCCACATATAGGCCCAGGTTAGTTGATTTCCTATGTTTTCTTGTGGTTTCCTTGATATCTCTGGCTCCTTCAATCCTTCATCCTTCTATTCTATTAAATTCCCCCAAGCTCCTCCTAATGTTTGTCTGTGGGTCTCTGCATCGGCTTCCATAATTTTCTGGGTGAAGCTTCTCAGATGAGAGTTATGCCATGTACCTGTCTGGAAGTATAGTAGTATATTATTAATAATGTCAGGCATGGTGCATTGAAGGGATGACAAGGGTCTACTGAAGGCATCTGAAAGACTATGATTAGCAGTGTTTTCAAAATAGAGACAAAGACTCATAACCAAACCTTTGGCAGAGTACAGGGAATCATATGAAAGAAGGGGAGTTAGTATGATGGGGAAAGGATAGTAGCTCCACAAGGACCAAATATATCTGGGCACAGGGTCTTTTCTGAGACTGACATTCAACCAAGGACCATGTATGGATATAACTTAGAACTCTGCTCGGATGTAGCCCGTGGTAGCTCAGTAACCAATTGGTTTCCCAAAATAAGGGGAACAAGGACTATTTCTAACAGGAACTCAATGACTGGCTCTTTGACCTCCCCACTCCCCAAGGGAGGAGTAGTACTGCTAGGCCACAGAGAAAGACTTTGCAGCCAGTCCTGAAGATACCTGATAAAACAGGATCAGATGAATGGGGAGGAGGTCCCCCCCCTATCAGTGGACTTGGAAAGGGGCAGGGTGGAGATGAGGGAGGGAGGGTGGGATTGGGAGGAAATCAGGGAGCAGGACACTGCTAGGATACAGAGTTAATAAAATGTAACTGATAAGAAAAAATAAAATAAAAAAAAGTCAGGCATGGGCTCTCTCATATGGCATAGGTCTAAAGCTGGGCTAGTTATTGGTTGGCCATTCACGTATTTTTTTTTCCATTTTTACCTGTGCATGTCTTGTTGGCAGGAGAAGTTGTGGGTCTAAGATTTCTTGGCTGGTTGCTGTAGGAAGTCTTTTCTGGTTACAGGAGATGGCTGTTTCAGTCTCTGTATGCCCCATTGCTAGCTAGCTAGGCTAGCTAGAGTTAGCCTCATAGATTACTGGGAATTCAAGTTCTACTACAGAGATACATGTGTGTCCATCCTCATTTCTTGACTATTCATGAAAGCTAAGAACCAGTCAGTCTAGAATGTCAGAATGTCAGAATAGCTACTATTATCAAAAGAATAAACTGCAACAAGTGCTAGGAGAGTGTAGGCAAAAGCAACTTTTATTTACCAGTGATAGGAATATAAAGTAGCTCAACCATTATAGAAATCAGAAAGGTTGTGTTTTAGACAACTGAAGAGAAAACTCCTAGATGACTTATTTGTACTAGTCCTGGCCATTGCCCTAGGATTCTAGCTATTCCCAGAGATATCCTTCCCCCAGTGATTTCAGTTCTTTGTCCCTGTACTCTCATCCTCTATTCTTTACCAACTTGGTCCCTCTTGCTCACCTCCCCATGCCTCCCTCTATCCATCCACCCAATATCTATTTTATTTCCCCTTCTCAGTGAGCTTTAAGCAACCTGCCTTGGGCCTGCATTGTTACTTAGCATCTTGGGCCTGTGGATTGTAGCATGGTTATACTGTAAATTATGGCTACTACCCACTTAAAGGTGAGTAGATACCATGTTTTTCTTTCTGGGCTTGGGTTACCTCACTAAGGATGAGGCTTTCTAATTCCATCTATTTGTTTGCAAACTTCGTGATGTCATTATTTTAAATAGCTGAGTTATTTCATTGTGTAAATATATGAAATTTCCTTTATCCATTCTTTGACTGAGGGATCATCTAGGTTGTTTCATGTCATTTCATGTCCACACACTCAATTCTTACCAGATATCTTGTTCCTTCTGACTAACAAACAAAATACCTTTCTCTGCAGATTTCTATTTAGCTAATGAGTCATATCTACTTGGTTTAAACTGTGAACTTTGATTTTCAAAATTATAAGAACATAAAAGTAATTTAAAAATTTATTTCTAATATCTCACAAATAGTTGAGCAAGTTTTCCTGTTGTATGGTAGAGCATTTTCTGAGAATATGCCCAGGAGTTGGAAAGCTGGTTCTTGAGTCAGATTTATTCCTAATTTTCTAAGAAACCTCCAAATTGATTTCCAAAGTATTTGTACAAGTTGTTTTCCTACAAGCACTAAGAATACAGATTTTAAAATACAGATATTTTAAGTGAAAATTTGTAGACAGAGAATCATGTTAGATGTTGTAATGATACAAAAACATAAAAAATTCTACTTCTAATTCTTACAATATTAGAATATTAGAAAACTTTATTTATTTATTTTTTGTTAACTACAAGGAACTGGTATATGAAATTTCCAATTTATTACATTTAAAGTTATTATTGCCAATTAATCAGTACAATCTATGTATCAAGTTTGAAACTCTTTAGACACATTACTTTTCTGAATTCCTAGAAGGTCTGAGAACGTATAAAAGAATTGGAGAATGAAAAAAAAAAAAGGAAAAAAAAACCCGCCTGTGTCTGTTTTTGAGACTACAAGACCTCCGAATTCTCTCAGCTCTGAGTACAGTTACTTCAAATAAATCCTGCCAAACAGAATATTCCTTTTGATAGGGCTTTGCTTACATAGTCTTTGGCAACTCAGATATTCTCCTGGTATTTGATCAAAGTGAAATACCTCTCTAGGGGACGTGCTGGCTGCTGTTGGTCACTGTATGGAAAGCAGCCTGCAGGAAGTATGGGGCAAGAAGCTACTATGCATAGGAGGCTTTGTAGACTAATTGAGAACAGTGAAGTTAGGCTTGAGTGAACATAATTTTATCTTAGGTACAAAGGAAGCAAACTTATCTCACCAACACAAAGGTGCACTTTCAGATGAACATTAGTTAAGCAGGTTTTTTTGTTTGCTTGTTTTTGTTTTTTCTCAAAAGTAAGATCAACAAACTGTGGGTTTCTTCATAACTGTGGAAATGTAGAAATGCACTAAGGCTTGTTAAAGTGAAAAGAAGATCATTGCTGTCCAGTGATCTTCCGCACAAACAAGCACTGTATTATCACACTCAAGTCACAGTGCACCACATAAATCTGCTGCTATGAACTTCTGAGAAATGGCTATAGCCAATTCCACAATCAGGACTGTAGTAAGGAAACCCCTTCCATGAAAGGAACAAAGTAACCTCTAGTTTGCTAGCCTACATTGAGCTCTATCCTATTTCCATCTTCCTGCTCCAGCTGTCTGGAGCTACAAACGAGGTTGTCTGTCTTGCCCAGCCCAACAGTTGTTTTCAGATAAGATGCTTCTTGATTCATTAATTACCAAGAAAAGCCAATTAGGTTATGTAATGAGATATACTGTAGTATCTTTCCACTACACTAAGCTATGGCATAGAAATAAAGCATGTTATGGCTTCCAGTGATTAAGTAAATGAAACATAAACATGTATACATATAATAGTTATTATATGGTGAGAGGTATTTCGGTTTGCTGAGAATGCTTTACCCTTGAAAATAAAACCAGATTACTGAATGTAATCTAACAAAAAATTCATTTAATAATTTGTAAATGAGCTTTTTTTCCCCTTAGTGAATGTACTCTTACGCTTTTCAGATTAAATTTTATAATATGACAGTTGTTTGACAATTATCCCAAAAGTAACTATGACAAATTTGCCATTGCATGATGCCAAACATGAACCTCTGTGTCTCACCCCCAGGTACTGTTTTTACCATGACGCATATGTGCTTTTAAACAGCATGGCTCTTGATTCCACAACCACAGTCATTTCAGTTTTCAGGAACAGATAATATTTTACAATTTTAAGGTACACACCACATAAATATTTCAAGATGATGACATATGGTGCCAGACATTTTACATAATCAGCCCCAAGATAGGATAAACTAGTCATGTGTAACCAGCAGATGTGTGCTTACAACAAACACACTTTGCAAAGCCTCTGCCTCCCACAAGATGCTCTGGGATTAGATATTTGCATACATTGGCTTGAATTTGTAACAGCAGAGTGACAATCAAGGCAGACAGAATGTTTTTAAAGTACTTAATCTCTGTTAAATGTCAGTCTGTACCTTTGCACATGTTTAGCAGGGACATTCCTACTGTGTACAATGTTTAAGTGTTAAAGCAGAATGAGGAGGAAGTAAGATTCCAGCCTGAAGCTGCCTGTCAGGATCATCATCCACTTTGACCTTAATTTACTGGCAGTGAAAATCTGACAGACACTGGAAATAAGCAATTGCTTGACATATTGGGAACATTTTGACTTGACAGAACTGAACAACAACAAAAATAACATTTTCTTTAATAATGTGAGTTGTCAGGGAACACAGTTTGACACTGACCCCTGTGGATTCACTGTTCACCCAGGACAGTTTGGGGCACTGCTGAATTCTGGCAGCAGTTTTATTTTTATAAGCCAACTATGCAGACATAGACAATAAAAATGGCATATCTGCAATAGAGACAGATAGACTTGGTGCCATGATTACCATAAGAGGCAAGATTTTGCTTGGTGGTGACACTTCAAAGCTGAAACAGGTCACCAGAATGGGCAATACTAACCAGTGTGCCAAAACTTCAACTTCCCTGGGCAAGCTGTTCATTGCTGATCCCATAGATTAGTCACAGCTGCCCAGAGGCAGCAACTTCTGTTTAAAAGAGAGCTTATTTCTAGAGAGAATGGTGTACAAGTGTCCCAACAAACCCCTGCTCATGATGAAAACTAAGAATTATCTGACACTGACAAGGGAGTTCTGAGATATATATAAATACAAAGAGAGAGAGAGAGAGAGAGACAGAGAGACAGAGAGACAGAGAGAGAGAGAATGATACCCTAACTTCTTGCAAAGGAATTAAAAAAATAAATTCAGACAGAGAAAATGTTGATGAAGAAATACTTCATCAATTAATAAATGAGAAGGAACTAAAGACAAGTATTTCAGTGGATCTTCAATTACTTACAGTTCCTTGCATGAGTCTATGGGCAACTACAGTTTTCATCAGTGGTTCTCAGGCTTCAACCTGTTTTCATCAGGTTCTAAATAAAGGAAGCCTTTTCATATAAACATATCTAGGTTGACACCACATTTGATGAGTAGAATCATCTTTATGCTGCTCACTTTGGATGAAATCAGGACATTTCCTACTTCATCGGTTGTTACATTCCCTGAAGTCAGTCAAACACCCTCCCATACAAAGTGCATGAAAAACCCAGTCTTTGGGGGGTTTGTCTCGTTCAAGCCACAAGAAAAAATAAACAAAGTAGTGAATGTGTTTTTAAGATCTGGAAGTACCCTAAAATGCATAGCACTGACTAAAGTGATTATTATTGCTTATTTTAGCATAATGATAATTCATAAACAGGAGAGTACCAAACAGCATATAGATACTGTTCCAAACAGACCTATTTTAAAAGACTGTGTGCCAAAACCAAAATCAAACAAATAAACAAACCATAAAACTAGTTAGGTCACTATAAATTTCAAAATAATGACAAAAACTGACCACAGTAACAGTTAACCGTAACAGGTAAAGAAAAGAATAACATAAGATAAACCTACTAAAATCTGTTCATCTAAAGAAACTAAGAGAGAAGACCCTGACTGAAATGCTCAATCTCCATCCCGAAAGGCAAAGAGGATGGACATCAGAAGAAGAAGAAAACAAATCTGTTCATCTAAAGAAACTAATTAAGAGAGAAGACCCTGACTGAAATGCTCAATCTCCATCCCGAAAGGCAAAGAGGATAGACATCAGAAGAAGAAAACAGGCAACAACCTAGGAACCTGCCACAGAGGGTCTCTGAAAACCTCTGCCCTGCAGACTATCAGAGCTGAGACTTATGGCCAACCACTGGGCAGAGTGCATGGAATCTTATGTAAGAAGTGGGAAATAGTAAGAGCTGGAGAGGACTGGAACCCCACAAGGAGAGTAACAGAACCAGAAAATTCGAACACAGGGGTCTTCCCAGAGACTCATAATCCAACCAAGTACCAGGCATGGAGATAACCTAGAACCCCTGCACAGATGTAGCCCATGGCAGTTTAGTGTCCACGTGGGTTACATAGTAATGGGAAGAGGGACTGCCTCTGACATAAACTGATTGGCCTGCTCTTTGATCACTTACCCCTGAGGGGGGGAGCAACCTTACCAGGCCACAGAAGATGACAATGCAGCCAATCCTGATGTGATCTGATAGACTAAGATCAGAAGGAAGGAGAGGAGGACCTCCCCTATCAGTAAACTTGGGAGGGGCATTCGTGAAGAAGGGGGAAGGAGGGTGGGGCTGGGAGGAGAGGAGGGAGGGGCTTATGGGGGGGATACAAAGTGAATAAAGTTTAATTAATAAAATAAAATTAAATTAAAAAAAGAAAACCATAACAGCATTTTAAAGAAAAAAATACTTCTTTAAAGTATCAAAACAAAGCCAAGTATGTTATTCTTGGAAGATCTCACTAGCACAGCGGTCATGTGACATGTTCCAGGGAGAGGGTAGGCACACAAGAATGACACTTTTCATGAAGGCATTCTTGCAAGTTGTTCAGATACATTCAGATTTTCCCAGTAAGAACCCCAGCACAGAGGCATAGCTATCTGGCTGCAAGTCTAAAAACATGTCTTCCAGTTACTTTATGAAATTCTTTAGAGTTATAAAATTATCATGTATATTGAAAAAGGACAGCATACCCTGGGGAATGTGGGCCATCAATTCTATGTATGACTAGTAGCCTTAAACTTTTGTCATTGTTTCCCCCCATAGCTTTTGTGGTAAAGAAAAATGGACAACAAGCCCCCTCAAGAAAGTTACATCATAGACACCCGAAGACATTTGTGGTTTAATAAATTCTAATATGCTCAGACAGTTTTAAGGCTAGTGGAATCCCTGGAACTTCAAGGTCACAGTTCTGCTGAAATGATACTGTGCAACCCATAGAACTATAGATAGTTTTCATTACGTATATATCAATATATATATATATATATCCACTATTATACACACGTGTTTAGGAAATAACTTAAATTCTGAACAAAGACTTACCCATGAATATATTTCAAAGCTTTTCTTATGAATAGTAATTTATATCTTCCTATCCTTCTTACTCTTGGCACTAGTTAATATATTACGATACATGGACATGACACCGCATATGTAAAAGAAAGGTCCACTTTTTATAGTATATTATTGATGTACTCAAACATTCAGAAAGAGATATGCATAATAAAGAGAAAGGTGAGACTGCTAAGATGGTTCAGTAGGTAAATTTGCTTGGCATGAATTTCGAGGACCAGAGTTTCATCTTTGGGAGCTACATGTTTGAAGGAGAAACAGTCTTCCAAGTTTTTCTCTGGCATCCACATGGATGCACGAAACTCAAAACCACAGGAATACATCTGTGTGTATCGGGTTGGAGAGAGGATTCCGGTTTAGTTCTAAGTACTCCTAAGATTGTTCTCAACCATTTATCACTGTAGTTCCAGATTGTCTAATGCCTTTCTCTGGATTCTGGAGATGCCAGACACTCATATGATATGGTGTACATAAACACACAGGCAAAACAAGCACATACATAAAATAATTTAAAAAGAAAGATTTTTGTACATACATACTTCAGGAGAGGATAGCATTTAAAATATGATTTTCTCTAAATTTTGACATATTTGTAGTTTTAAGTAATTTCTAATACTTTAAAGGAAACTGTTTTTGCCTCTTCACAGATTTAGGAAACTGCTACTTATGTATTAATACTCATGCCATGAAGTACCTTGTTTTTCTTTTATAAACATGTGATTTTATTTTTCTTAACAATATGATTAAACTTATGTATGACTTTATATAAGAATAGATTAAAATATACCATGTAGATTATTAAGTTATTCAGATTAATATACATATTCAGATTATATACATATATATACATATATATCAGACTACAATATAATAAAGTCATTCTATACCTTCCTAATTATTGTACTAGTACCAAATGCCATTCCAGTAGATTGTCTTGTCACTTAAACCTGGGCAAAATTTTGCTGTAACCATATTAACCAGAATGGGAAATGAATAATATAAAGCTAAGTAAAATATACAAATCATCTTTCCTTTGTAATTAATTTAAAATTATGCATTTGTTTTGTTTCTCATTGTTTCCTAAGCTAATATATCCTTGTAGTTCTATGGGTTTGCCTAAAACTTGGAATGGATACTATATATTTTCTCTGAATTTTTTTCTTTATTAATTACACTTTATTCACTTTGTATCCCCCCTCCCTCCTCCCGTCCCAATCCCTCCCTTCCTCCACCCTCTGCATGTATGCCCCTCCCCAAGTCCACCGATTGGGGAGGTCTTCTTTTCCTTCCTTCTGATCCTAGTCAATTAGGTCTCATCAGGAGTGGCTGCAGTGTCTTCTTCTGTGGCCTGGTAATGCTGCTTCCCCCTCAGGGGGAGGTAATTAAAGAGCAGGCCAATCAGTTCATGTCAGAGACAGTCCCTGTTCCTATTACAATGTTTTTAACTTTGTTTCAGGCCATATGTGTCACTGATGTATTATTTTGTCTTTAGAATATTTTTAGGTAATA
>NW_026596051.1:3860177-3962453 GCF_907164565.1 Psammomys obesus
TTCTCTAATAATCAGTTGCTACACCATTTCAAGAGCTCCACCTTTTGCTGTTCTTGGGGGTGTATGTAGGCATACAGTGTGTCACGCATGCTAGCTAGTAAAGGCACATCACTACTAGAGTGTTAAGTGAACAATTCTTCAATATGACCAGAGGAAAAACAGACATAGAATTTACCTCTCTTTAAAGGTTTTCATGTTCTTCAGTGTTCCAATGAAGATTTACTTCCCTGGAGCCTTGGGAAGGACGTGTTAGACTCCTACAATCTGAGAAGAATATTGCAGAGAACGTATACATGTATTAGGACATATTTGGTGAACAATGCTTTGGTTTGGTATAGTGCTGGTTAAAATTAAACAATAATATAACAAAATTCTTGCAAATAATAATAAATTGTAGAAGTTTTATACAATCATCACAAAGGGAACAAACAAAATGAGGTACCAAAATTTTGTAATAAATACAATATTTTGAGGATCTTAACTTGGAATATGTTTTACCCTAAAGTAAGCAAAATCTTCAGATAGTCTCTAGGCTTCTAATCATTAAAAAGTAATAATTGCAAATTTCATTATTTCCTTTTTTTTTATCTCTGAGTAATATTCCAGTGTGTAGATGTCCCACAATTTCTGTATCCATTCTTCAACTGAGGGGCATCTGGGCTGTTTTCAGCTTCTGGCTATTAGAAACAAAGCAGGTAAATGGTGGGGACTGGAAAAGATCATCCTGAATGAGGTATCCCAGAATCAGAAAGACACACAGGGTATATACTCACTCATAAGTGGATATTAGACATAAAATATAGGATAAACATACTAAAATCTGTACACCTCAAGAAGCTAATCAGGAAGAAGGACTGGATAAGATGCTCAATCCCCATTCAGAAAGGCAAAGAAGTTGGACATCGGAAGAGGGAGAAACAGGGAACAGGACAGGAGCCTACCACAGAAAACCTCTGAACGGCTTTACCATGCAGAGTATCTAGATAGATGCTAAGACTCATAGCCAAACTTTGGGTGGAGTGTAGGGAATCTTATGAAAGAAGTGGGAGATAATAAGACCTGGAGAGGACAGGAGCTCTACAAGGAGAGCAACAGATTCAAAAAGTCTGGGCACAGGAGTCTTTTCTGAGATTGATACTCCAGCCAAGGACCACTTATGGAGATGGTCTGGAACCCCTGCCCAGAGGTAGTGTATGGCAGTTCAGTATCCAAATGGGTTCCATAGTAATCGGGACAGGGACTGTCTCTGACAGGAACTGATTGGCTTGTTCTTTGATGACTGTCCCCTAAGGGGTGAGCAGCCTTACCAGGGTACAGAAGAAGACAATGCAGCCACTTCTGATGAGACCTAATAGACTAGGATCAAAGGGAAGGGGAGGAGGACCTCCCTTATCAGTGGACTGGGAGAGGGACACAGGTGGGGAAGAGGAAGGGTGGGATTGAGAGGAGAGGAGAGAGGGAGGTACAGGGAGGATGCAGAGTGAATAAACTGTAATTAATAAAAATAAAAATAAATTAAATAAAAAAAGAAATAAAAAACAGAATAACCATATGATCTATTTTAAAATGTTGTTATTTCCAATGGCTACTCTTAGACCTGTTGACTTAAATTGCAGTGTCATACAATTAGGAAAGTACAAGGACATTATATGAGAGAGAAACAATATGTCTATTAACTTGCCTTTAATACCTAAATGTTGCTTTATAATGTCTTATGGACACTTGCATATCAAAATTATATCCTAACCATTTTCTGGTATTTAGTAGTGAATCTTATTTGGTATAAAATATATATTTTTCTAATTTTCCTGAGAGAACTGGTTATCAGACAAGGGTGATATTTAATTTCATTTTACAAAGTAGGAAAAATTACAGATGTACTTTATTATCTTTAAAAAAATAGTTGCTAATGTAAGAGAACAATTGAATTGTGTATGATCATACAGTTAATAAATTTACATGTTACTCTATATTCTTTTTAAAATTTTTATTAATTACAGTTTATTCACTTTGTATCCCCCCTGTAGCTCACTCCTGCCTCTCCCCTCCCATTTTCCCTGTCCCTTCTCCACCCATGTCTCTCCCCAAGTCCACTGATAGGGGAGGTCCTCCTCTCCTTCGTTTCTTTTTTGTTGTTGTTGTTGTTGTTATTTATTTATTTATTTATTTGTTTATTTATTTATTTATTTATGGTTTTTCTTTTTTTAAAATTTTTTATTAATTACACTTTATTCATTTTGTATCTCCCCATAAGCCCCTCCCTCCTCCCCTCTGGATCCCACCCTCCCTTCCCTTTCTGCATGCATGCCACTCTAGTCTATCAGATCTCATCAGGAGTGGCTGAATCGTCTTCCTCTGTGGCCTGGTAAGGCTGCTTCTCCCTCAGGGAGAGGTGATACAAGAGCAGGCCAATCAGTTCCTGTCAGAGTCAGTCCCTGTTCCCATTACCATGGAACCCACTTGGACACTGAACTGCCATGGGCTACATCTGTGCAGGGGTTCTAGGTTATCTCCATTAATGGTTCTTGATTGGAGTATCGGTCTCAGAAAAGTCCCCTGTGCTCAGATTATTTGGATCTGTTGCTCTCCTTGTGGAGCTCCTGTCTTCTCCAGGTCTTGCTATCTCCCCCTTCTTTCATAAGATTCCCTGCACTCCACCCAAAGCTTGTTGCATTCTTCTCATTTATTATTTGTATTAACACATACAATAAAATGCTAGAGAATAAAATCAACTAACAAAATCAAATTTCAACAATGGAAACTTTAAAAAACTGAATTTAAAAATTAAAAGAGACATCTGGATACAGGAAAAAAAAAACATCAGATATTCTTTAATTGAAAATTCATGTTCTAAATGGCCATTCTATCCAAAGTCATCTTGAGATTTATCACAGTCCCAATGTAACATGACATTTCTTCATAGATACAGAAAAACAAACAAACAAACTGAAATTAATATGTTGTTACAATAGCCTAATGATAACCAATACAATCCTGAAGGAAAAAATAGTGCTGTGTTATCATCCCACTCAATTTCAAGTTATACTACAGAACCATCATAATAAAAGCAGTGTATACCCACACAAACACAGACAATAAATAAAATATGAAAAAGATATAATTCTATTCAGTTACAGCTACTAGAACTTTGAAACAAAGTTGATAACATTATACTTTGGGAAAAAAAGATTGCATAGCTAGCAAATATGGGTTGGAAACCTGTCTTTCAACATACACAAAAACAAACAAACAAAATCTATACTTGGCAAAAATTCCAACTGCAAATAGGTCAAGGTCATTAAAAAAAACATGATGTTCTTATTTTTTTAATTATTATTATTTTTATTAATTACAATTTATTCATTGTGTATCCCAGCTGTAGCCCACTTCTTATAGTAGAAAACATTGGAAGTTTGTTTCAATTTATAGGTATAGATACAGAACTTCTAAGTAAAACTTTCATAGTACAAAAAATAACATGAAGGATAGACAAATGGAATCTCAAGAAAGAAAACACTCTATACAGTAAAGGAAGCCATCATTAATGGAGAAGAAAGCATACACAAGGGGAGATAATTTGTGCTAGATACACAATGAATGGAAAAGCTGTGTCTAGAATATTCAAGTAGCCAAAGATCTAAACAACAAGCAAACAACCCAATTAAAATTAAGCCATAGAAATTAAGTCCTCAAGAAAACAATATGAATGTATATTGAGCACTTTGAAACTGTTCAACATCCTGAATTATCAGATAAATGTAGAATAAAACTATTTTGAGATTCTATCTCACCATAGTCATAATGACTATTATAAGGAATATAGAAGACAACAATTCCTGATGTGGATATAGGATAAAGGAACCACTTAGGTATTGGTGAGTGTGTGAACTGCTGAAACTTCTTTGGAAATCAATCTTGAGGTTTCTTAAACAAACAAATATTGTCCTACCATCGGACTGGTTGTACTACTTTTGACCATAAATTCAAAAAACTTTACAACCTACTATAGAGATTTGTACAAATCTAAACTCACTACCACTTTATTCTCAACAGCTAGGGAATAGAATTAATTTAGATGTTCCTCAACATTGGAATGGTTAATAAAAATGTGAGCTATAAATAAGGTAGAATTTTGTTCAGCTATAAAGATAAATTAAATCATAAAGTTTACAAGTAAATGGATGGAGCTGGAAAGAATTATGCAGAATGAGGCCACTCAGATCCCAAAAGACAAGTGCCACACATTTTTTTCTCATATGTGAGGCTTAGTTTGAATATTTTTATGTATAACGTCTAGTACATGTAGAAGCTAGGGAAATTCAAAGCAGACATTGGCAGGGCTGGGTGAATCCATATACTGAAGGAGGGTAGTAGAGTACTAGTGAAATGAAAGACAGAGACATTCCTGGAGGCACAAAGGTTCAAGCAGATATGATGAGGATGGGGAAATAAGGGACCGAACAGAAGGCTTAACCAGAATGAAGTGTATATAAATAAATTAGTTCAGAAACTATGATATTTTATCTAAATTGTCCTCTTTTTTATTAAAATAAACATATCTATCATTTTGTTATATTTTCATTTCAATGTCATTCTTTTAAAGATATTGAATATACCTTAGTTTTTATTTTGTACATCTTCAGGGAGTTTGGGGGTATACCTTTCAGAAATAAAAGTCCTCTGTTATTGAGTACAAAGTGGTCTTTGGTCAGAAATTGATGATCCCCGATTTTTTTCCAATATAGTATTAATATGGTCATATTTTAAGAACACCGATTAGGAAACTTTTCAAATAGCATAAAGAGTTATTTTAGAAAAAAATATGGTACCTTTAATTCCATTAGAAAGGAGGATTAATTGTTTCTCATTCTTAAAGAGAATTGTGGCAGAGTTTTGAAAATATTGAGAAACTTGTTTGTTGGTTGGCTTGTTGCTGTATCATTGCATGTTATAATTCTGAAATCTATCATTATAGAAAGATACTTTGTTTTTTCATAATAAAAAGTGAGATAAATTTCATAATTTCATTGTTTTTAATTGCTGACTAGCATTCCACTGTTTAATTGTACCACAATTTCTGTATCCATTCCTCCATCAAGGGACATCTAAGTTGTGTCTAAATTCTGGCTATTACTAATAAAGCTACTACAAACATGGTTGAGTAAATGTCCTTGTTGTATACTTGAGCATATTTTGAATATATGCTAGGAATGGCATAGCTGGATCTTGAGGTAGCATTGTTCCTAATTGTCTGAGACAGTGACAGTTTGATTTCTAAAGGGGTTGTACAAGTTTACATTCCCACCAGGGATGGAGGAGGGTTCCCCTTCCTTCATATCCTCTCCAGCATGTATTGTAACTTGTTGGAAACTAGAAGAGAACATCCTGGAGTGAGGTATCCCAGAAGCAGAAAGACACCATGATGTATACTCACATACAAGTGGATATTAGACGTATAATATAGGATAAACATATTGAAATATGTACACCTAAGAAGCTAAGCAAGAAGGAGGACCCAGGGTAAGATGATCAATCCTCATGCAGAAAGGAAAATGGGATGGACATCTGAAGAGGTAGAAAACAGAGAACACAACAAGAGCCTACTACTGAGGGCCTCTGAAAGACTCTGCACAACAGGGTATCAGAGCAGATGCTGTGACTCATAGCCTAACTTTGGGCAGAGTGCAGGTAATCTTATAACAGAAGAGGGAGATAAAAAAAAAAAAACATGGAGTGGACAGGAGCTCCACAAGAAGAGCAACATAACCAAAGTATCTGGGCACAGGAGTGTTTTCTGAGACTGATACTCCAACCAAAGACCATTCATGGATGTATCCTAGAACCCCTGCTCAGATGTAGCCCACGGTTGCTCAGTATCCAAGTTCCCCAGTAAGGGGAACAAAGACTCTCATTGACATGAAATCAGTGGCTGGCTCTTTGAACACACCCAGGCTCCAGACCCCAGAGAGGAGAGAAGCCTTGCCAGGTCACAGAGGAAGATAATGACACCAGTCCTGATAAGACCTGATAGGCTAGGTTCAGATGGAAGGGAAGGAGGACCTCCCCTATCACTGGACTTGTAGAGGGGCATGGGAGGAGAAGAGAGAAGGAAGGTGTGATTGCGAAGGGCAGACAGAGAGTGCTACAGCTGGGATACAAAGTGAATAAACAGTAATTAATAAAAAATAAATCTAGGATCAGAGGGAAGGGGAGGAGGACCTCCGTTATCAGTGGACTGGGAAAGGGACACAGATGGGGAAGAGGGAGGGTGGGATTGGGAAGGGAGGAGGGAGGGAGGTACAGGGGGGATACACTGTGAATAAATAGTAATTAATAAAAATAAAAAATAACTAAATAATAACATAAAAATATTTATTGTATACGTGTATGAAATTGTAGATGAACAAATAAAATATATTTTAGAAAACTAAAATAATAATCTAATCTTTCAAGGTTAAAAAAATAATTTGTTGACAGAAAAAAATGAAAAAATAAATAAAAAGTACAAAAACTCTTTATTCTAAAACAAAGAAAAATAAAACTACATTGAATTGGTGCTTTTCTTTCTTTCTTTTTTTTTTTTTTTTTAGCTCTCCAGGCCTGAGAACTATTTTTTCTAAAATTTTAAATAAAAAATTTCAATTTTTTTTCTTTCTTTCCTTTTTTTTATTTTTTATTAAGTACACTTTATTCATTTTATATCCCCCCCATAAGCCCCTCCCTCCTCCCCTCCCGATCCCACCCTCCCTCCCATTTCTGCATGCATGCCCCTCCCCAAGTCCACAGATAGGGGAGGTTCTCCTCTCCTTTCTGATCTTAGTCTATCAGTTCTCCTCAAAAGTGGTTGCATTGTCCTCTTCTGTGGCCTGGTAGGGCTGCTCCTCCCTCAGGGGAAGGTGATCAAAGAGCAGGCCAATCAGATTATATAAGAGGAAGTCCCTCTTCCCATTACTAGGTAACCCACTTGGACACTGACCTGCCATAGGCTACACCTGTGCAGGGGTTCTAGGTTATCTCCATGAATAGTCCTTGGTTGGAGTATGAGTCTCTGGGAAGTTCCCTGTGTTCAAATTTTCTTGTTCTGTTGCTCTCCTTGTGAAGTTCCTGTCCTCTCCAGCTCTTACTATTTCCCACTACTTACATAAAATTCCATTCACTCTGCTCAACAGTTGGCCATCAGGCTCAGCATCTGCTTTGATAGTCTGCAGGGCAGAGGCTTTCAGAGGCCCTCTATGGTAGGTTCCTAGTTTGTTTCCTGTTTTCTTCTTGTGGCTTTCAGAGGCCCTCTGTAGCAGGTTTCTAGGTTGTTTCCTGTTTTTTTCTTCTTCTGATGTCCATCCTCTTTGCCTTTCAGGTGGGGATTGAACATTTTAGTTAGGGTCCTCTCTCTTGCTTGGTCTCTTTAGATGCATAGATTTTAGTGGGTTTGTCCTATGTTGTATATCTATATGAGTGAGTATATACCATGTGTGTCTTTTTGCTTCTGGGACAACTCACTCAGGATGATCCTTTCCAGGTCCCACCATTTACCTGCAAATTTCATGTTTTCCTTATTTTTCATTGCTGAATAATATTTTATTGTATAGATGTATCACAATTTCTGCATCCATTCTTCAGTTGAGGGGCATCAGGGTTGTTTCCAGCTTCTGGCTATTACAAACAAAGCTGCTACAAACATGGTTGAGCAAATGTCCTTTTTGTGTACTTGAGCCTCTTTGGGTATACACCTAGGAGTGGTATGGCTGGATCTTGAGGAAGGGCTACTCCTAGTTGTCTGAGAAAGTGCCAGATTGATTTCCAGAGTGGTTGTACCAGTTTACATTCCCACCAGCAGTGGAGAAGCGTTCCCCTATATCCACAACCTCTCCAGCATGTGTTGTCACTTGAGTTTTTCATCTTGGCCATTCTGATGGGTGTAAGGTGAAATCTCAGGGTTGTTTTGATTTGCATTTCCCTAATGGCTAATGACATTGAGCATTTCTTTAGGTGCTTCTCTGCCATTCGATATTGCTGTATTGAGAATTCTCTGTTTAGCTCTGTTCCCCATTTTTTAACTGAATTACTTGGTTTGCTGCTTTTCAGCTTGTTTAGTTCTTTATATGTATACTGGATATGAGTCCTCTGTCAGATAAAGGGTTGGTGAAGATTCTTTCCCAATCTGTAGTCAGTCGTTTTGTTTTGATGACAGTGTCCTTTGCTTTACAGAAGCTTTTCAGTTTCATGAGGTCCCATTTATTGATTGTTGCTCTTAGAGCCTGTGCTGTTGGTGTTCTGTTCAGGAAGTTGTCTCCTGTACCAATGAGTTCTAGGATATTCCCCACTTTTTTTTCTAGCCGATTTAATGTGTCTGGTTTTATGTTGAGGTCTCTGATACACATGGACTTCAGTTTTGTGCAGGGTGATAAGTATGGATCTATTTTCATTTTTCTACATGTAGACATCCAGTAGGGCCAGCATCATTTGTTGAAGATGCTGTCTTTTTTCCATTGTATGGTTTTGGCATCTTTGTCAAAAATCAGGTGTCCATAAGTGTGTGGGTTTATTTCTGGGTCCCCTGTTCGGTTCCATTGATCCAACATTCTGTTTTTATGCAAGTACCATGCAGTTTTTATAACTGTTGCTCTATAGTACAGCTTGAGATCAGGGATGGAGATACCTCCAGAAGATCTTTTATTGTAGAGGATTGTTTTAGCAATTCTCGGTTTCTTGTTATTCCATACGAAGTTGAGAATTTTTCTTTCCAGGTCTGTAAAGAATTGTGTTGGCAATTTGATGGGAATTGCATTAAATCTGTAGATTGCTTTTGGTAAGATGGCCATTTTTTCTATGTTAATCCTGCCAAGCCAAGAACATGGGAGATCTTTCCATCTTCTCATATCTTCCTCTAATTCTTTCTTCAGAGACTTGAAATTTTTTTCATACAAGTATTTGACTTGCTTGGTTAGGGTTACACCAAGGTACTTTATGTCATTTGTGGCTATTGTGAATGGTGTTGTTTCTCTAATTTCTTTCTCAGCCCTTTTGTCTTTTGTATACAGGAGTGCTACTGATTTTTTTGAGTTAATTTTGTATCCGGCCACTTTGCTGAAGGTGTTTATCAGCTGTAGGAGTTCCCTGCTGGGGTTTTTGGGGTCACTCACATATACTATCATATCATCTCCAAATAGTGATAATTTGATTTCTTCCTATCCAATTTGTATCCCCCTGATCTCCTTCAATTGTCTAATTGCTCTAGCAAGGACTTACAGAACTATGTTGAAGAGATATGGAGAGAGTGGCCAGCCTTGTCTTGTCCCTGATTTCAGTGGGATTGCTTTAAGTTTCTCTCCGTTCACTTTGATGTTGGCTATATGCTTGCTGTATATTGCCTTTACTGTGTTTAGATAAGTGCCTTTTATCCCTGATCTCTCTAATACTTTAAACATGAATGGATGTTGGATTTTGTCAAATGCTTTTTCAGCATCTAGGTAGATTATCATGTGGTTTTTTTCATTCTGTTTGTTAATATGGTGAATCACATTGATGGATTTCTGTATATTGAACCACCCTTGCATACCTGGGATGAAGCTACTTGGTCATGGTGGATGATGTCTTTGATGTGTTCTTGTATTTGGGTGCGAGTATTTTGTTGAGTATTTTTACATCAATGTTCATAAGGGAGATTGGCCTGAAGTTCTATTTTTATGTTGGGTCTTTGTGAGGTTTAGGGACCAAGGTGACTGTGGCTTCATAGAATGAGTTTGGTAATGTTCCTTCTTTTTATATTTTGTGGAATAGTTTGAAGAGAACTGGAATTAGCTCTTATTTGAATGTCTGGTAGAATTCTGCACTGAAACCATCAGGTCCTGGGCTTTATTTTGGATGGGATTCTTTCGATGACTGCTTCTATTTCCTTGGGGGATATAAGACTATTTAATTGATTTACCTTGTCCTGATTTAGCTTTGGTAAGTGGAATCGATCAAGAAAATTGTCCATTTTATTTAGATTTTCAAATTTTGTTGCATATAGACTTTTGAATTAAGTCTTAATTATTGTTTGGATTTCCTCAGTGTCTGTAGTTATGTCCCCCTTTTCATTTCTGATTTTGTTGATTTGGATGGTGTCTCTCTACCTTTTAGTTAGCTTGGCTAAGGGTTTGTCGATCTTGTTGATTTTCTCAAAGAACCAGCTCTTGGTTTCATTGATTCTTTGAATTGCTTTATTTGTTTCTAGTTGATTGATTTCAGCCCTGAGTTCGATTATTTCCAGCTGTCTACTCCTTTTTGGTGTGTCTGCTTCTTCTTTTTCTAGGGTTTTTAAGTGGGCCATTAAGTTGCTTGAATGAGCTGTCTCAAATTTCTTCTTGAAGGCACTTAGTGCTATGAACTTTCCTCTTAGCACTGCTTTCACTATGTCCCACAAATTTGGGTATGTTGTGTCTTCATTTTCATTGAGTTCTAGGAAACCTTTAATTTCTTTCTTTATTTCTTCCCTGACCCAGCTGTCATTCAGTAGCAAGTTGTTCAGTTTCCATGTATGTGTAGGCTTTTTGCTATTTCTGGTGTTATTGAGGTCCAGCTTTATTCCATGGAGATCAGACAGGATACATGGGATTATTTTAATCTTCTTGTATCTGTTAAGGCTTGCTTTGTGACCAACTATGTGGTCTATTTTGGAGAAGGTTCCATGAGGTGCTGAGAAGAAGGTAAATTCTTTAGTGTTTGGGTGAAAGGTTCTGTAAATGTCTGTTAGGTCCATTTGATTCATGACTTCTGTTAGAGATATTGTTTCTTTGTTTAATTTCTGTTTAGTTGACCTGTCCTTTGTTGAGAGTGGGGTGCTGAAGTCTCCCACTATTAATGTGTGGGGATCTATGTGTGGTTTAAATTTTATCAATGTTTCTTTCACAAATGTGGGTGCTCTTGTATTTGGGGCATAGATGTTCAGGATTGTGATGTTTTCTTGGTGGAATTTTCCCTTGATGAGTATGAAGTGTCCTTCCCCATCTCTTTTGATTAATTTTGGTTGAAAATCTATTTTATCAAATATTAGAATGGCTACTCCTGCTTGCTTCTTGCATCCATTTGCTTGGAAAGCCATCTTCCATCCCTTTACCTTCAGGTAATCTCTATCTTTGTGACTTAGATGTGTTTCTTGTATAAAACAGATTGCTGGGTTTTGTTTATGCATCCATTTTGTTAGTCTGTGTATTTTTATTGGAGAATTAAGTCCATTGATGTTGAGAGAGATTAATGACCAGTGGCTGTTCGGTCCTTTCAATTTGATGTTGGCTGTGGTCATACAGTTGTGTGCTTGGTTGCTTTTTGTTTTACTGAAGTGAGGTTATTTATTTCTTGTGTTTTCTTGAATGTAGCTTCTTTTCTTAGGTTGTATTTTCCCTTCTAGTGTCTTCAGTAATGCTGGATTTGTTTGTAGATATTGTTGAAATTTGTTTTTGTCATTGAATATCTTGTTTTCTCCATCTATGAGGACTGAGAGTTTTGCTGGGTATAGTAGCCTGAGCTGACATCTGTGTTCTCTTAGGGTCTGCATGATATCCACCCAGGCCCTTCTGGCTTTCATAGTCTCTGTTGAGAAGTCAGGTGTGATTCTAATGGGTTTGCCATTATATGTTACTTGGCCTTTTTCTCTTGCAGCTTTTAGTATTTTTTCTTTGTTCTGTACACTTACGGTTTAATTATTATGTGGCAGGAGGATTTTCTTTTCTGGTCTAATTTCTTGGGTGTTCTGTATGCCTCTTATATTCTTATTGGCCTCTCCTTTAAGTTGGGGAAATTTTCTTCAATGATTTTGTTGAAGATATTTTCTGGGCCTTAGTGCAGTGAATCTTCTTTTTCCTCTATTCCTATTATTCTTAGGTTTTGTCTTTTTATGTTGTCTTGGATTTCTTGGACGGTCTGTGTCAGAATTTTTTAGATTTAACATTTACTTTGACAGATACATTTATTTCTACCATTGTATCTTCCACATCTGAGATTCTTTCTTCCATTTCTTGTAGCCTATTGGTTATGCTAACCTCTGTAGTTCCTGCTTTCTTCCCTAAGTTCTTTCTCTCCACAATTTCTTCCATTTGTGTTTTTTATAATTTTTCCAATTCTATCGTCAGGTCTTGAGCTATTTTGTTGGTTTCCTTCACCTGTCTGACTGTATTTTCACGTTTTTCCATCAATTCCTTCAGCTGTTTGAACAATCCACTGTTTCTTTATTTCATTCAGTGATTTGAGCATTTCCTCTTTAAAGGCCACAAACTGGCTGCAGCTTCCTCTATTTCTTTTCGTATTTTATTTGTTTCCTCTGTTATCATCTTCATGAGCATAGATGTTAGGTCATCTTCTTGAATTTCAGTTATGCTGGGGTGTCTAGGGCTATTTGCCCCTGGATAATTGGGTTCTGGAGATGCCATATTGCTCAGGCTTTTGTTGGTTGAACTTTTATGCTGTCCTTTACCGACTGGGCTATCTTAGGTGTTTGAAGTTAGTTTCTGGTTGTTCCTGGACTCCTGTGGTGGAGAGAATCCCTTTGGCAGGAAGATGGTTTTTCCTGAAGGAAGCCTTCTCTGCTTTTTGGGTATAGTCACTGGATGGCCGGTATTTTTCAGGAGTTGCTACAGCTTACCTCAGTCATAGAGACCTGAGTGGTAACTGTGTTCCTGATTAGTCAAGAGGGGTCTCCTCTCACCAGGAGAACTCCTGGAGACAGCTGCCCTCCTTCTGGGTTTCTTGCTGTAAATTTAGTGATCAGCTGCTGTAACCTGTGTGTCCCGTGGTTTGGTCAGTTTTGTTAGGGATAACTGGTTGCCCCTTGGAGCAGTAGCTGGGGGTTGATCTCAGAGTTCCTGGTCTTTTGTAGGTCTGAGGTTGGGGCTCTGTGCCCCAGAACCCAAGAGGTAATCTGTGGTGGGTGAGTACTGCTCTCTTGGTAACAGCAGGCTATCTGGGGCACAGCAGTTCCCTGGGTTGGGCCAGTCTGTGGGACCTTTTCCAGGGATATACTGGGTTGCCTAAGTCTGTCCTGTTTGCTTTGTTCCTTGTTCCTTGTGAGTGTTTCTCCAGACAGTGACTCTAAGACTCTGGTGTCTGGGGCACACAGTTCTGTCTGTAAGGAGTAGTTGGTACAAAGCAGGCCTCTGGGCCAGTGGAGCATGTGCCTGCCTGCTAGTTTGTGGGAGCTGGGTTCCCAATAACTCTGTGCTCCCTGCTTGGGCTGGATCCGTGATGTCTGGGCGTATTCACCTGTTTGCGATCTGCAGTCTGTGAGATTTTCCCTAGTCAAAGCCTAGGTGGCCCAAGCAGCATGGTTTCTTCCTTCACTGTGGGGCCCTCTCCGGACAGGGATTCCCAGTCTGTGTTGCACTGAGGCGCACATCTCTTCTGTACTTGTGAGCTAGTTGCGCAGCCGCTCAGGTGGCCCAAGCAGCAAGGTTTCTTCCTTCCCTGTGGGGCCTTCTCCAGACAGGGATTCTCAGTCTCTGTTGAACTAGGGCGCGCAGCTCGTCTGTACTGGTGAGCTGGGTGCGCAGCTGCTCTCTGCTAGGCAGGAGCTCAGTTGTGTTGGCGGTGGGTACCCGCGGTCTGTGAGACCTTCCAGGGAAAGACTGAGTGACTCGCAACTTTCCTTCCCCGTGGGGTTTTCTTGCGACTGGGACTCTCAGTCTCTGTCTCCCTTGTGCCCACTGATCAGCCTGGGAAAGTGATCAGGACATGCAGGTGTGCAACTCTGGCCCGAGACCCAGTGCCTGCGTTACCTGGGATCTCTTCGGGTTCTGGCTTGGCGGCCTTAGAGAGGACCCGACTGATTCCCACGCCGTGGGATCCTCCCCTCACCTGGGACACACGATCACTGTAGTTTTAGGGCCCAGAGACAGTCTCCTGGTCGCTGCACAGAGAGTGCTGTCCAGCTTCTCAGACACAGTGCTCTCCCGGCGCCGCCATCTTGGCTCCTCCCAGCAGTATCTCAAAATTTCAAATTTTTGTTTGTGCATTTGTATATGAGTGTGTACGTGCAGGGCTAAGTGTGTGACAGCATATGTGTGAAGGTGGACAGCTTCAGGTGTTGTCTTGGACCTCTTTTCTTTAAATATTATTTTATTTTTAATTACACGTTATTTACTTTGTATCCCCTTCTAGTTCCCTCCCCCCTCCCCTCCCAAAACCTTCCCTCCCCTTCTCCACACATGCCCCTCCCCATGTCCACTGATAGGGGAGGGTTTCTTCCATCTGATCCTAGTCTCTTAGGTCTCATCAGGAGTGGCTGCATTGTCTTCCTCTGTGGCCTGGTAAGGCTGCTCCCCCCTCATCGGGGAGGTGATTAAAGAGCAGGTCAATCAGTTCATGTCAGAAGCAGTCCCTGTTCCCAATACTGTGTAAGCCACTTGGACACTGAACTGTCATGGACTACATCTGTGCAGGGGTTTTAGGTTATCTCCATTCCTGGTACTTGGTTGGAGTATGAGTAACAGGAAAGACCCCTGTGCTCAAATTTTTTTATTCTGTTGCTCTCCTTGTAGACCAACTGTCCTCTGCAGATCTTACTTTCATAAGATCTTCTTTCATAAGATTCCATGCATTCTGCCCAAAGTTTGGCTGAAAGTCTCAACATCTGCTTTGATAGTCCGCAGGATAGAGCCTTTCAGAGGCCCTCTGTGGAGGCTCCTAACTTGTTTCCTGTTTTCTTCTTCTTCTGATGTCCATCCTCTTAGCCTTTCAGGATGGGGATTGAGCATTTTAGCCAGACTCCTCCCCCTTGATTCGTTTCTTTAGGTGTACAGATTTTAGTAGGTTTATCCTATGTTATATGTCTATATGAGTGAGTATATACCGTGTATGTCTTTCTGCTTCTAGGACAGCTCACTCAGGATGATCCTTTCCAGGTCCCACCATTTACCTGCGAATCTCATGATTTCCTTATTTTTAATTGCTGAGTAATATTCCATTGTGTAAATGTACCACAATTTCTGTATCCATTTCTCAGTTGAGGGGCATCTGGGCTGTTTGCAGCTTCTGGCTATTACAAATAAGGCTGTTACAAACATGGTTGAGCAAATATCCTTATTGTGTACTTGAGCCTCTTTTGGGTATATGCCTAGGAGTGGTATGAGTAGATCGTGAGGAAGCGCTATTCCTAGTTGTCTGAGAGAGAACCAGATTGATTTCCAGAGTGGTTGTACAAGTTTACATTCCCACCGGCAGTGGAGGAGGGTTCCCCTATCTCCACAACCTCTCCAGCATGTGTTGTTGTCACTCGACTTTTTGATTTTGCCATTCTGATGGGTGTAAGTTGAAATCTCAGAATGGTTTTGACTTGCATTTCCCTAATGGCTAATGACATTGAGCATTTCTTTAAGTGTTTCTCTGCCATTCGATATTGCTCTAAAGAGAATTCTCTGTTTAGCTCTGCCCCCCATTTTTTAATTGGATTGCCTGGTTTACTACTTTTCAGCTTCTTTAGTTCTTCATATATACTGGATATTAGCCCTCTGTCAGATAAAGTGTTGGTGAAGATTCTTTCCCAATCTGTAGGCAGTCGTTTTGTTTTGATGATGGTGTCCTTTGCTTTACAGAAGCTTTTAAGTTTCATGAGTCCCTTTTATTGATTGTTGCTCTTAGAGCCTGTGCTGTTGTTGTTCTGTTCAGGAAGTTGTATCTTGTGCCAATGAGTTCAAGGCTCTTCCCCAATTTTTCTTCTAACCAATTTAATGTGTCTGGTTGTATGTTGAGGTCTTTGATCCACTTTGACTTTTTGAGCAGGGTGATAAGCATGGATCTATTTGCATTTTTCTAAATGTAGATATCCAGTTAGACCAGCACCATTTGTTGAAGATGCTATCTTTTTTCACTGTATGGTTTTGGCATCTTTGTCAAAATTCAGATTGTCCATTAGTGTGTTGGTTTATTTCTGGATCTCCTATTCAGTTCCATTGATCCACCATTCTGTTTCTATGCCAGTACCATGCAGTTTTTTTTTACTGTTGCTCTATAATACAGCTTAAGATCAGGGATGGAGATACCTCCAGAAGATCTTTTATTGTAGAGGATTGTTTTAACAATTCTGGGCTTCTAGTTATTTCCATAGGAGTTTGAGTATTTTTCTTTCAAGGTATGTAAAGAATTGTGTTAGTAATTTGATGGGAATTGCATTGAATCTGTAGATTTCTTTTGGTAAGATGGCCATTTTTACTGTGTTGATCCTGCCAAGCCATGCACATGGGAGATCTTTCCATCTTCTGATAACATTTTCTAATTCTTTTTTCAGAGACTTGAAATTTTTTTCATACAAGTCTTTCACTTTCTCAGTTAGGGTTACACCCAGGTACTTTATGTCATTTGTGGCTATTGTGAAGGGTGTTGTTTCTATAATTTCCTTATTAGCCCTTCTGTCTTTTGTGTGCAGGAGGGCTACTGATTTTTTCTGTGTTAATTTTGTATCCTGCTACTTTGTTGAAGGTATTTATCAGCTGTAGGAATTCTCTGGTAGAGTTTTTCGGGTCACTCACATATACTATCATGTCATCTGCATATAGTGGTACTTTGACTTCTTTCTTTCTGATCTGTATCCTTTTGATAAGCTTCAATTGTCTTATTGCTCTAGCAAGGACTTCCAGAACTATATTGAAGAGATATGGAGAGAGTGGCCAGCCTTGTCTTGTCCCTGATTTCAGTGGGATTGCTTTAAGTTTCTCTCTGTTCAGTTTGATGTTGGCTATAGGTTTGCTGTATATAGCCTTTACTATGTTTAGATATGTGCCTTTTATCCCTGATCTCTCTAATACTTTAAACATGAATGGATGCTGGATTTTGTCAAATGCTTTTTCAACATCTAGGGAGATTATCATGTGGTTTTTTTCTTTCAGTTTTTTAATATGGTGGATCACTTTGATGGATTTCCATATATTGAACCACCCCTGGTTAACTGGAATGAAGCCTACTTGGTCATAGGGGATGATATCTTTGATGTGTTCCTGGATTCTCTTTGCAATATTTTGTTGAGTATTTTTGCATAAATGTTAATAGGGGAGATTGGCCTAAAATTCTCTTTCTTTGTTGGGTCTTTGTGAGGTTTAGGTACCAAGGTGACTGTGGCTTCATAGAATGAGTTTGGTAGTGTTCCTTCCGTTTCTATTTTGTGGAATAGTTTGAAGGGAACTGGAGTTAGCTTTTCTTTGAATGTCTGGTAGAATTCTGCGCTGAAGCCATCTGGTCGTGGGCTTTTTTTGAATGGGAGACTTTTGATGACCACTTCTATTTCCTTGGGGGATATAGGACTATTTAATTGATTTACCTGGTCTTGATTCAGCTTTGGTAAGTGGAATCAGTTGAGAAAATTGTCCATTTCATTTAGATTTTCAAATTTTGTGGCATATAGGCATTTGTAGTATGACCTAATGACTGTTTGGATTTCCTCAGTATCTGTTGTTATGTCCCCCTTTTCATTTCTGATTTTGTTGATTTGAATAGTGTCTTTTTGCCGTTTAGTTAGTTTGACTAAAGGTTTCTCTAGCTTTTTGATTTTCTCAAAGAATCAGCTCTTGGTTTCATTGATTCTTTGAATTGTTTTATTTGTTTCTAATTGTTTGATTTCAGCCCTGAGTTTGATTATTTCCAGCAGTCTCCTCCTCTTTGGTGTGTGCTTCCTTTTTTTTTTTTTTCCCTAGGGCTTTTAGGTAAAACATTAGGTTTCTGTCATGAAAGGTTTCTAATTTCTTCTTGTAGGCACTTAGTGCTATGAACTTTCCTCTTAGCACTGCTTTCATTGTGTCCCAGAAGTTTGGATATGTTGTGCCTTCATTTTCATTGAATTCTAGGAAGACTTTGATTTCTTTCTTTATTTCTTCCCTGACCCAACTCTCATTTAGTAGCAAGTTGTTCAGTTTCCATGTGTGTGTAGGTTTTTTGTTATTTCTGTTGTCGTTGTGATCCAGCTTTAGTCCGTGGTAGTCAGATAGGATACATGGGATTATTTCAATCTTTTTGTATTTGTTGAGATTTGTTTTGTGACCAAGTATATGGTCTGTTTTGGAGAAGATTCCATGAGGTTCTGAGAAGGTAAATTCTTTTGTGTTTGGGGTAAAGGTTCTGTAGACATCTATTAGGTCTATTTGATTCATGACCTTTTTTAGAGTCATTGTTTCTTTGTTTAACTTCTGGTTTGTTGATCTGTCCTTTGTTGAGAGTGGGGTGTTGAAGTCTCCCACTATTAATGTATGAGGATCTATGTGTGGTTTCAGTTTTATTAATGTTTCTTTTACAAATGTGTGTGCTCTTGTGTTTGGGGCACAGATGTTCAAAATTGTGGTGTCTTCTTGGTGGAGTTTTCCTTTGATGAGTATGAAATGACCTTTCCCATCTGTTTTGATTAATTTTGATTGAAAGAATATTTTATTAGATATTAGAATGGCTACTCCTGCTTGCTTCTTGGATTCATTTTCTTGGAAAACCTTCTTCCAACCCTTTACTCTCAGGTAATGTCTATCTTTGTGACTTAGGTGTGTTTCTTGTATGCAACAGATTGTTGGGTCTTGTTTACATATCCATGCTGTTAGTCTGTGTCATTTTATTGGAGGCTTGAGTCCATTGATATTGAGGGAGATTAATGACCAGTGGCTGTTAGATGTTTTGATTTTGCTATTGGCTGTGGTAGTGTGTTTTTGTGTTTGGCTACTTTTGGTTTTCCTGTAGTGAGTTCATTTGTTTCTTGTATTTTCCTGAATGTAGATAGTTTTCCTGGATTCTATTTTTCCTTTTAGTATCTCCTGTAATGCTGGATTTGTGGGTAGGTAATGATGAAATTTGTTTTTGTCAATGAATATCTTGTTTTCTCCATCTATGATGACTGAGAGTTTTTCTGGATATATTAGCCTGGGCTGACATCTCTGTTCTCTTAGGGTCTGCATTATATCAGTCCAGGCCCTTCTTGTTTTCAAAGTCTCTGTTGAGAAGTCAGGTGTGATTCTGTTTGGTTTGCCATTATATGTTATTTGGCCTTTTTCCCTTGCAGCTTTTAGTATTTTTCTTTGTTCTGTATACTTACTGTTTTGATTATCATGTGGCAGGAGGATTTTCTTTTCTGGTCTAATTTATTAGGTGTTCTGTAGGCCTCTTGTAATGTTATAGGCCTCTCCTTTACGTTGGGGAAATTTTCTTCTATGATTTTGTTGAAGATATTTTCTGGGGCTTGGAGCAGGGAATCTTCTTTTTCCTCTAGTCCTATTATTCTTAGGTTTTGTCTTTTCATATTGTCTTGGATTTCTTGGATGGTCTGTGTCAGAAATTTTTTTGGACTTAACATTTTTTTTTAACGGATACATCGATTTCTTCCATTGTATCTTCTGCACCTGAGATTCTTTCTTCCATCTCTTGTAATCTGTTGGTTACCCTTACCTCTGTAATTCTTCTTTTCTTCCCTAAATTCTTTCTCTTCATGATTTCCTCCATTTGTGTTTTGTTTAATTTTTCCAATTCTATCTTCACATCTTAGGTTGTTTTGTTTATTTCCTTCACCTGTCTGATTTTATTTTCCTGTTTTTCTTTTAGTTCCTTCAGCTTTTTGTTTCAACATTCCTCTGTTTCTTTTATTTCTTTCAGTGATTTAATTATTTCTTCTCTGAAGGCCACAACATGTTTGGCTGCATCTTCCCGTATTTCTTCACAGATGGCCACAATTTGCTTGTCTTTAACTTCCTCCATTTCTTTATCGATAGCTATCAACTGTTTAATTTTATCTTTCTGTAATTCTTTACATATTTTATTTGTTTCCTCTATTATCCTCTTCATCAGCATAGATGCAAGATCATCTTCTTGAATTTCAATTATGCTAGGGTGTCCAGGGCTGCTCACTCTTGGATGGCTTGGTTCTGGAGATGCTATATTGCTCTGTCTTTTGTTGGTTGAGCTTTTACATTGACCTCTACCCATTAGGCTGTTTTAGGTGTTGGCTTTTGGTTTCTGATGCTTCCTGGAATCCTGGGGTAGGGAAAAATCCCCTTGGCAGGAAGATGATTTTTCCTGAAGGAAGCCTCCTCTGCTTTTTAGTTTGTTTAGTTTAGTTTGTTAGTTTAGTTTACTTTTTTAAAAAAGTAAAATCAATAAAAATTAGAAAGGAATGAGTAAGGAAAATGGGAATATGAAAATGACTAAAATTCATTACATGAATCTATGAAACAGTCAGACAATATAAACTAAAAGCAGTTTGTAATAGTATATAGAATTAACTTTCATTGTATCTGGATGAAAAGGTAGGCATAACTCTCAAAGCTCTCTTTCTCACTGCTACATTTGTACATTCCGGTATAGTGTGCACATAGTGTTTACATAAGCTAAAGTCTAACTTAATATAATTTTCTATACAATTTTAAGATTTTCCATTTCAAAATACAAATATACAGTACTTATTTGTTAAACCATTGATTTATAAATTAAAGGGTTTCAAATATTTGGTATGAAAATCATATAGAGTTATGAATATATCCTTTTTATACACACAGGTACACATGGGATACTTTCTTTCTATTGTCTCTGATTTTATCTACATTCATTTGTCCCGCTTTCTCT
This sequence comes from Psammomys obesus, assembly GCF_907164565.1. Taxonomy (NCBI): domain Eukaryota; kingdom Metazoa; phylum Chordata; class Mammalia; order Rodentia; family Muridae; genus Psammomys; species Psammomys obesus. The sequence goes on from NW_026596051.1 coordinate 3,880,725, forward strand.
CTCTGGACATGAACAGTCATATAAAATGGGAAGGAAATCCCCATAGCATCATTAAAAACATGTAAAAGTAATTGTTTATGTTTTCACCCAAAAGCAGCAGTATTGAAAATTGGGGGGAAGGGGAGAGGGAGCAGAAACCAACATCTACTATTTATGATCCTTAAGGATAACAACCTCCTACTTTCATGCCATAATTGAATAAAATTTGGAAAAAAATGAATTAATAAACAATAAATATTACCCAAATAGCCTTGATTATCTGGATGCCTGGATATCTCAACCTGTGAATATCTAACAGCCTTGAGGTTTGCTTTAACACGATGAGTATAATCCTACTTCTTATGTAATCAGAAGCATTGGCAGAGCTATATATAATTTTTTTATTTGATCTTTTAGAACTACTGTCAAGAGATCAAGTCATTTGCAAGACAGAATATGCTCCTCTTCTATATGAAACATAAAAATGTACATTTAAGAGAAAGATAATTAGGGTTGAGACGAACGCGGAATGAGCAGTTGTGAAATAAGTGGAACAAAGGTGATGTTCTAGGCTTAGAGGTACTCTGAAGATCCAAGGGAGTGGCTGGCAAAGAATAGCAGTTAGCAATTCCAGATGCTGCCTGCCCAATCTGGAGCAATATGGAAGAACTTTGCCATCACAACTAGATGTTTAATCACCATAAGATATATAGATAGGAAATATTTCAGAGGTAAGAATGAAATTCAGATTGGGGTTGATTCAGAAGATGAAATAGAAAGGTTCATGCTGGCATTTTAACCTATTGAACATTATAAGGGAGCTTTCATGTGTTCCATTGATGTGACAGAAATCATTTGTAAAATTCTTCTCTTTATGAGAAGCATATTTGGCTATGGACTTTTTAAAATATATGTGAATTTGTCTGCACACCCACGCAAACATACACATGCAAACACACTTATGTGCGTACATATGTATGTACATATTGTGTCTGCGTGTGTATGTTTGTGTGTGTGTTTTCATAGGTGTGGTACACATGTGGGCACATGTGTGATATGTGCAGAAGCCAAGAGACAAGACTAATTCAGCTGTCAAATTGTTATCTTTTTTTAAAAAGAAAAGATGGTATGGTAAAAATATGTCCTTAATCCCAGTGTGTGGGAGTAGAGGTGGGCATTTTGAATCCTCAAACCCCACATAAGGAGCTGGTGCAGAGGCACATAGTTGTAATCTCAGTGTGGGGTGGAGGGAAGTAGAGACAGCAGTATCCGGAGAGCTTGGAGGTCAGTTCATTTAGCTAAATCAGTCACCTCCAGGCTCCATCTCAGACGTTGTCCTCAAATAAGGCAGAGAGGAATAGGGAGATGGCTCAACTTTTAGGAACACAGGCTGCATTTTCAGCAGATCTGGTTTGATACACAGTACTCCCATGTTGGCTAACAACTATCTGTAACTCCAGTTCAATGCAGTACGACATTTTCTTCTGCTCCCAAGGGACACAGCATGCATGTGGTATATAGACATACATGCAGGCAAAACCTCCAGGTGTAAAAAGTAATAAATTAATTGAAGAAGATCTCAGAAGATGGAAAGATCTCCTGTGCTCATGGATTGGTAGGATTAACATTGTGAAAATGGCCATCCTGCCAAAAGCAACCTACAGGTTCAATGCAATTACCATCAAAATACCAACTCAATTTTTTACAGACCTTGAAAAAAAGATTCTCAGCTTCATATGGAGAAACAAAAAAAATCTACAAAATGATCCTGTACAACAACAGATCATCTAGAGGTATCTCGCTCCCCAATCTCAAGCTGTACTATAGAGCAATAGTAAAAAAACAAAACAAAACAAACAAACAAACAAAAAAAAAACAAAAAACAAAAAAACCCTGCATGGTACTGGCATAGATAGAGAAAGGAGGATCAATGGAACTGAATAGAAGACTGAGAAATAAACACACACACCTAGGAATACTTGATTTTTGACAAAGAATCCAAAACCATTCAATGGAAAAAAGATAGCATCTTCAACAAATGGTGCTGGTCCAACTGGATGTCTACATGCAGAAAAATGAAAATAGATCCATATTTGTCACCGTGCACAAAACTAAAGTCCAAGTGGATCAAAGACCTCAACATAAAACCAGATATTCTAAATCGGTTAGAAGGAAAAGTGGGGGAGAGCCTAGAACTCATTGGCACAGGACACAACTTCCTGAACAGAACACCAACAGCACAGGCTCTAAGAGCAACAAGCGATAAATGGGACCTCATGAAACTGAAAAATTTCTGTAAAGCAAAAGACACTGTCGTTAGTACAAAACGATAGCCTACAGACTGGGAAAGGATCTTCACCAATCCTGTATCTAACAGAGGGCTGATATCCAGCATATATAAAGAACTAAAGAAGTTAAAAAGCAATAAATCAAGTAATCCAATTAAAAACTGGGGTACAGAGCTAAACAGAATTCTCTGTAGAGGAATACACAGAGAAACACTTAAGAACCCTTGCTTAGCCATGTTTGTAGCAGCTTTATTTGTAATAGCCAGAACCTGGAAACAACCCAGATGTCCATCAACAGAAGAATGGATACAGAAATTGTGCTATTTTTACACAATGGAATACTACTCAGCAATCAAAAAGGAGGAAATCATGAAATTTGCAGGCAAATGGTGGGTTCTAGAAAAGATCATTCTGAGTCAAGTATCCCAGAAAGAGAAAGACACACATGGTATATACTTACTTGTATAGACCTATAAGATATGATAAACATAATGAAATCTATACCCCTAAAGAAGATAAACAAGAAAGAGGACATGGGGTAAGATGATCAATCTTCACTTAGAAAGACAAATGGATGTGCATTGGACATAGGAGAAAACAAGTAACAGGACAGGAGCCTACCACAGAGGGCCTCTGAAAGACTCTACCTAGCAGTGTATCAAAGCAGATACTAAGACCCATAACCAAACCTTGGTCAGAGTGCAGGGAATCATATGAAAGAAGGGGGAGTTAATACGATGTGGAAAGGATAGGAGCTCCACAAGGACCAAATATATCTGGGCACAGGGTTCTTTTCTGAGACTGATTTTCCACCAAGGACTATGTATGATATAACCTAGAACCTCTGCCTGTGGTAGCTCAGTAACCATTTGGTTTCCCATAGTAAGGGGAACAGGGACTATTTCTGACAGGAGCTCAATGACAGGCTCTTTGACCTCCCCCCTCCTACAAGAGAGGAGAAGCTCTGCTAGGGCACAGAGGAGGATTTTGCAGCCAGTCCTGAAGATACCTGATAAAACAGGGTCAGATGAAAGGGAAGGAGGTCCTCCTCAATCAGTGGACTTAGAAAGGGGCAGGGAGGAGATGAAGGAGGGAGGGTGGGATTGGGAGGGAACAAGGTAGTTTTATACAGCTGGGATACAGAGTTAATAAAATGTAACTAACTAACTAACTAACTAACTAAATGAATGAAGAAATGATAAATTATTTTTAAATATTAAAATAAGACCTCCACATTTTGTAACCCGTGAAGACAAACACACACACACAGACAAACACAAAGAAACAATGACACAGGCACATACACACTCAAGACACACCCAGGTACACAAAGCTGCACATAAAAATAAAAACAAAAACATAATCACATGTGAAGTTTTTAAAAATTCCATTAACCCACCATACCATGTCCGGTAGACATGTGAAAATTAATTCCACTGGTTTCTCCTGTTGACTATCTGAATCATTTAAGTATTGGAGTGTTAAAAATAATATCCAACCTAGAAGTCTTTCCATGTGTCAGTTTATATATTTGCCAGTGTTTTTTCTCTGCTAGATGGTCAGATAGTGAGTGCACGTATCAGCTTGCTAGAAGAATTATACTTAATATTTTGTGGTACTATAAAACATCGAGCAGTTCTTGAAGATCTCCAAGAAATAATATTACTCTTAAAATTTTAATTTATTAACCTTAAAAAGATCTTCAATACACCTTATTTTTTTTCTCTTCAACACTACTGTAATTATCTTCTCACTCTCTCTAAATAACAACCTGTTTAATAGAGATGGGTCCTTTTGTACCTATACCTTAAAGAACAGGGCATTGTAGCGCAGGCCATTAATCCCAACCCTCAGAGAGGCAGAGGCAGGCATACCTCTGAGAGTTTGAGGTCAACTTGGTCTACAAAGTGAGTCCAGGACACCCAAGGCAACACAAGAAAAAAAAAAAAAAAAAGATTGCCTCAATGTATATATCTCTTTCTTTTTCAAACTAAAAGAGGAGGAATACCTCCAACAAACAAAAGACCATTGTGAGACCCCTTTTATATTTATTTAAATCAGATGTTATTAATCATCTTTCCAGGATTTTGCATTTTTAAATTCACTTAATATCATCAGTATTTGATATTTTAAAATTTTTTGTCTTAAAAATGATATTCTCCCCTTTTACTGATTTCCATGGCAAAATTTCCTGTGTCGTTTTTGTCCTATTTTAGTATTCTTTTTTAGATCACTAGAATTCCTTGATACTCAGTTATAGTCTTTCTTCACTTTCTATATTGCTCCAGGCAAGTTCATTCATATCCAGAACTTCACTTACTAGGAAACACTGGTGATACCTAGATGTGATCACATTTCCATTTCATAGTGCATCTCCTTCCTCTACATGACTATATTGACTATGTGTGACCCTAACCCAGATCTTGCTGTGGCTTTTCCAGCCTTCAATAGCTAAGAATGAATAATCTACTAATGAATGTGTCAATAAATAGGAGAATGAGTACATGTGATCTGCAACCCCAAAACAAATTACCCACTTGCTTTACAGAATGTGCCATACCCTGCTATCCCTTAATTTGTTTCCTAACAATCAATATACTGAGTCTGAATCCATCACGTGGATCCTTTACCTTTCAACACAAAGGTCTTTATGTGAATTATATTATTACTCATTCATATAATATGTAAATCTAAAGCTTATCCTCTAGACCTGTTAACTTCACTTCATAGATTCATGTATTCAAAACATTACCTCATTTTATGTCACAAATGTTTCTGGAATCCACCTGGTCATATTTATTTCAATGCCATCATCTTAGCTCCAAATTTGCAATCTTTATCTGGAGCACATATCTAAATTTCTTTTCTTCCCATGTCCACTCTCTTCCCTGTTTGTTCTCTTTCCACAGGAGCTGTAATCATATTTCCTAAGGAAGAGTGGATAATGTAACATTTTTACTTTTCAGTATATTCCAAATTATGATAGGACTAAGAAGAAGAAATTTGTTCAGAGTTCACAAAATCTCAGACTAATTCAGGTGTCCACTCATGCCTCCACACCCCTCTCTACCCTTTATCATGACAGCCCCTTGGAGCTTCCTTTTTATTGCTTCAGTGAAACAACTCAAAATATGGCCAGTTTCTAAAGTGATTCCCTATGGATGGAACCTTTTCAAGCAGTAGCTTCTTTTCTTGTTATTTCAACTGTTACTTGACATTGTAACTGAGACAGGCACCGTTTTGATATGTTATATTATCATGTTCTTCAATGTGACGAGTTGCTAAAATGCCTTTCTCTTTCTATGGTGAAGTTTGTATAACTGCCTGTTTGCTTATCACATTTCCAGCTTTATATTGTAACTTTTAATTATCAAATAAAAGGAAACAAATATGATATCAATGAATAAATATTTATTACATAAAACTGATGAAAGGATATACTAATTAAATAAGTATTTAGGTATAATTAACTAAGGGAAGTAAGTATTAGTTTTATACGAATAATGAAAATAAAGCTAGGGAGGATGAGACAGTTTCTATGGGTAAAGCACTAGGAGATCTTAGGTTTTAGAATGATGTTCTAAATATGACCTTTAAAGTAGAAAATAAAAAATGAAATACCAAAGAGATTTAAGCATGTGGGACCACACTTAGACACATTCAAACATTCTGCACAAGAAAGATGATAAGGAATATTAATAATGCACACTGCTACAAAATAAATGTTACTAGACTCTAAGTATTCAAGACTCACCCTTCTGTTTGTGTTGTACATTTCAAATGACACTCTTGTAAATAGTCCACTGCGTTCTCCTATTAAGCATTCATATGGACCTTAACTTATATTAAATTTATTGATGAACTACTAAGAATCAATTTAGGCTAATGGATAATACTAAACACCAGTGTGCAGAGAAATTTAGATGGTGCTCTGCCTGACATCATGGTGTTCTTTCTACAAAGCTTTACTACAAGAGAAAAGCTTGACCACAGCTGGAAATAAGGAAACATTCACCATAGTCAGTATATAACTTTGTACTCAGTTCTTAAATAATGGAGCACTTCCAGAAACTTACCCCATGGGGCTGACTTGTTCTTGATCTCTAGAGACCACTCTTCTCCTAAAAAGAAATGATCTCATATTTTGAGACTTGAATTATTAAAATTTCTGCATTCTGTATCTTAAATTCACTGAAGAATTTCTCTCTTTTCTGCCATTGTATATAAATGATTCTATGTTAGATGGAGAGATAGTTCCAGTAGATTTCTATACACTTTAAGTTTGAATTGTTTTTTTTTTTTCAGGGTTTTGTTTTGTAACTAGATAATCAGATGTGCTGATTTGACCATGAAATAAGAGCAGCATGTATATGATAAGATATCTATTTTTTCCATACACGAGATCATTGAAAAATTTAGCACATGGTATCTTATGAAAGAAGTGGGAAATAGTAAGATCTTGAGAGGACAGGGACTCCACAAGGAGAGCAACAGAACCAGAAAATTTGATCACAGGGGTCTTTCCTGAGCCTTATATGCCAACCAAGTACCATGCATGGAGATAACCTAGAACCCCTGCTCAGATATAGCCCATGGCAGTTCAGTGTCCAAGTGGCTTCCATAGTAATGGGAAGAGAGACTGCCTCTGACATGAACTGATTGGCCTGCTCTTTGATCACCTCCCCCTGAGGGGGGAGCAGCCTTACCAGGCCACAGAAGATGACAATGTAGCCACTCCTGATGAGATCTAATAGACTAAGATCAGAAGGAAGAAGAGAAGGACCATCCCTATCAGTGGACTTGGGGAGGTGCATGCCTAACAAAGGGGGAGAGAGGGTGGGATTGGGAGGGGAGGAGGGAGGAGTTTATGGGGGAGATAAAAAGCGAATAAAGTGTAACTAATAAAAGTTAAAAAAGTTTCTAATCACTAATAAATTATTAAAGAAAAAAATAACACATATTTTAAGGTACTCTCAAATTGTGTAGCAATCATTTAAAAATACTACAGTTTCTGCATCCATTCTTCAGTTGAGGGGCATCTGGGCTGTTTCCAGCTTGTGGCTATTACAAATAAAGCTGCTACAAACATGGTTGAGCAAATGTCCTTTTTGTGTACTTGAGCCTCTTTTGGATATATACCTAGGAGTGGTATGGCTGGATCTTGAGGAAGCGCTATTCCTAGTTGTCTGAGAAAGTGCCAGATTGATTTCCAAGTTGTACAAGTTTACATTCCCACCTGCAGTGGAGAAGGGTTCCCCTTTCTCCACAACCTGTCCAGCATGTGTTGTCACTTGAGTTTTTGATCTCGGCCATTCCGATGGGTGTAAGGTGCAATCTCAGGGTTGTTTTGATTTGCATTTCCCTAATGGCTAATGTGGAGTATTACTCAGCAATGAAAAATAAGGAAATCATGAAATTTGCAGGTAAATGGTGGGACCTGGAAAGGATCATCCTGAGTGAGTTGTCCCAGAGGCAAAAAGACATACACGGTATATACTCACTCATATAAACATACAACATAGAATAAACCCACTAAAATCTGTACATCTAAACAAACTAAGCAAAAGAGAGGACCCTAACTAAAATGTTCAATCCCCATCCTGAAAGGCAAAAAGGATGGACATCAGAAGAAGAAGAAAGCAGGAAACAACCTAGGAACCTGCCACAGAGGGCCTCTGAAAGCCTCTGCTGTGCAGACTGTCAAAACAGATGCTGAGCCTGATGGCCAACTGTCAGGCAGAGTGAATGGAATTTTATGTAAGAAGTGGGAAATAGTAAGAGCTGGAGAGGACAGGAACTCCACAAGGAGAGCAACAGAACAAGAAAATTTGAACACAGGGAACTTCCCAGAGACTCATACTCCAACCAAGAACTATTCATGGAGATAACCTAGAACCCTGACAATGCAGCCACTTCTTATGAGAACTGATAGACTACTGATAGACTAAGATCAGAAAGAAGGAGAGGAGGACCTCCCCTATCAGTGGACTTGTTGAGGGGCATGCATGCAGAACGGGGGGGGGGGGAGGATGGGACCGGGAAGGGAGGAGGGAGGGGCTAATGGGGGGGATACAAAATGAATAAAGTGTAATTAATAAAAGTTAAATATAAAAAAGAAAAAAATAATAATTATAGCTGATACATACATTTGTCAATGTCTGGTGACTAATCTATGTCATATGACATTGACATTACGTGTGTGCTTGTGTGTGTTTTATATGTGTACATTTTATTTTAGTAGCTTTTAAAAATCAAAGTAAAATTGGACACAGGGAAATTCTGGTGTGACTGTGTTTTCAGACGATGTTGGAACTCTGACACTGGTGCTGTCTGTTTTTTTTTTTTTTTAACAATGAGAGTTCAGGAAATTAAAAGCTGTGCATCTATGTTTTATTAACTAAATTAAGTTCATGAGAAAATTCAGAGATGTGAAACTCTACCATAGTTTTATTAAATTTATTACTTCAGTGGTAACCTAAAAACTAGGGTACTGAGTAGTCAGAGAGAGACAGACAGAATATACAAGCCAGATGCAGCACATGATTTTGAAGCACTCAAGGAAAGAAGTGTGTTAACTGTTCATGGATTAGAGTTGTCTTATTTCTCCATTGATATAAGTGAAATATTTATGTTATTAAAGACTTCTTCTACACCAAAATCTTATGTAATTCCATATTCCCATATAATACTAAAACAATAGAATTTTATCATAATAACTAAAAACAAGTAACATGGAGAAATTTTTACTGCTCAGTAGTTTAACAGTTTCCTTTTTGTGGTTTCTCTATAGCTCCTCTAATTGCATTAATGGAATGAGCTTGAGTCAGGGCTTCAGCATGGATAGGTCAGCTTAACCTGAGCCTGACCTGACTTTCTTTCAATTAATCCCACATTGGTATTCTCTATTCTGAAGTTTAATGTAAATACTAGAAATATGTTGTCGATATTTGATTGAGATAAATAAATGGATTTTCATGTAAATCAATGTAATGAGAGTGCAAACAAGAGGAGGTATTTCTTTTCTTTTTTTTTTTTTTTGCCTTAATTTTGTTATCATGATTGGCACATGTTTTTGACAAATTCACTAGATCACTGAGTGTTCTCTTGAATTTCCTTGTTTTTACAAATGACTGGGTTCATAAATTGCTGGTTACAAAAATTTTAGGTGGAGATGTCCTTGAAATATATAGTAGTCAAGTCTTTGATTCTGTGTGGCAGTGTTGGTGTGGATAACAATAGTGATTTTTGTTGGTCATATTGAACTTATGATATTTTATAAAATGTTTGCATAAAATATATCTGTGACTTTTCATAAAACCCTATTAATTAAACATTGACATTGCTTACATTTTACAGCTATTGCTAAAATTCAGCTTCATTCATCTTTTTGTTACTGTTCATATTCTAGAATTATGGTAATAACATCAGAAACATTGCAAAACATCCTTCCATGATTAAAATAATTTCTTATGTGAAAAACTAAAACCAAAAGATTTGTGGCTTTACGCTAAGACATATTTTAAAACTGTTCACACTTGGGATTACTTTAAAATAACTTTAAATAACAGAAAATTTTCTTTCCTGCATAGAGACAAATTTTCCTCAAACTGTCTTCTATATATGTAGGTTTTGAATCACATCAGATGATTATGAGTTTACTACATGCAATTTTGTTATTCTTGCCAATTACCTCTTTTATTTTATAACTATTTTTTTAAAGCTTAACAAGTATGCCAATGAGTTAAAAGAACTGATATGGAAATTCACTGAGCGGTGAAGTCCATAGGTCAAGAGATTATTACGTTTCCATTGATTCAGTAGTGGGAGAACATCCAGTTTTTAATTTTACCTATTATGGCAGTTTTCTGTTTTTTGCTGATTTTTCATCTCATTCCCTCCCTCTAAGGCTATATCCCCACTACAGTGGGGAAAAGAAAGTATGGCAACAAATCTACATTACATTTTAAGTTCCTAAGTTCCAGTGCCTTTTTCAGCTGATCTAAATCTTAATTCACAAAAGATTCATCATATCTTCCTTTTCTTATATTTAATTGATGAATATCTCAGTTCCTGAGCTAATTCTTACAGCTGTAAATTCTGTGCTGAATGGCTTTTGGAATTGTTCAGAGTGTAATTAGGAGTATTGCCTTAATTTGATGGCAGAAATTACTGCTCCAGCATGGCTCTAGTAGAGTTCCTTATTAACCTTACATGGCAAGAAAGGACGGAATCTAGCTTATATAGAAACGTCAATAAGAAACAAATCTACAAGCAGGAATCCATGATGTAGTTTTGATTTCTTTCCCAGAGCACCTCAAGAAGCTCCATGTCCCTATCATCAGACTTCAATCTTTTTTTTTTTAATTTTATTTTTCGTTTTAGTTACATTTTGTTAATTCTGTGTCCCAGCTATATCCTGCTCCCTCATTCCCTCCCCAACCCCACACTCCCTCCCTGGTCTCCTCCCTGCCCCTTTCCAAGTCCACTGATAGGGGAGGACCTCCTCCCCTTTCATTTGACCCTGTTTTATCAGGTATCTTCAGGGCTGGCTGCAAAGTCCTCCTCTATGGCCTAACAGGACTGCTCCTCCCCTGGGGGGGGGGTGTCAAAGAGCCTGCCCTTGAGATCCTGTTAGAAATAGTCCTTGTTCCCCTTACTTTGGAAAACTACTTGGTTACTGAGCTACCATGGGCCACATCTGAGCAGAAGTTCTAGGTTATATCCATAGATGGTCCTTGGTTGAGTGTCAGTCTCAGAAAAGACCCTGTGCCCGGATACAACACAGACTTCAATCTTTTACATGTGGAATATATTTTGCCAATATATCCAAGAAATTTATACTCATGACACTATGTCTCATTGTAAGTACAACCATGATATAAACTTTAGTTGTAGAAAGATTTTCTTGAAGGTGGCCACTAACATAATTTGTTTAAAAAATTACATCATATTTACACGCATCTTTAGTTTCTCACGGTTAGCGTCCCTAAGCACAGCAGTGTAGGTTTAAACTACTTATGGCTCTTTCTGGCAACTGAATTGCACAAGGTAGATGACTAGCATCACAATTCTGTGAAATACTTTCATATTGCTTGTGTGTCATTTGAATGCTATCAAATGAAAACATCACCTTCTGTTTGTACTCATTGTCAGTTGCTTTCTCTGGCATCATTCATGGTCAATCTTGAACACATTTGCTGCTTTGCTTTAGAATGCAGTTTTGTTGAATTGCTGAACATGTTTACTGTTGGGCATTAGACCAACAGGGCATTAAACCACCAGTTTTCCAAGTTGGCATGCCTTGAACAGGGTAATTTATCTTTGTTTTCATCCTTGAAAAGTCATGTCATTATCAGTCACATATATTTCTGCCAGTGGTTGAATAGTGGGAGTTCATTTTAGTCTCATCTTAACTGTCACTGGCTGAATTGGTTACCACATTTCATCATCTTTTATATAGTCTCTTCAGTGAAGGGATTGTTAAATCTAGTAAGCATCACCTTAACCTTCTTTTATATTCCACTGCCTAATTTTGTTTTGGAGATTTGGGTTACATTGAATTTACAGTGTAGCTTCTTATTATTTTTAATAAATTTTTATTTTTTTATATTAATTACAGTTTATTCACTTAGTATCCCAGCTGCAGACCCTCCCTTATTCCCTCCCAATCCCATCCTCCTGCCTTCATCTCCTTCCATGCCCCTCTCCAAGTCCACTGATAGGTAAGGTCCTCTTCCCCTTCCATCTGACCCTAGTCTATCAGGTCTCATCAGGACTGACTGCATTGTTCTCCTCTGTGGCCTGGTAAGGCTGCTCCCCCCTCAGGGGGAGGTGATCAATGAGCCAGCCACTGAGTTCATGTCAGGGAAAGTCCCTGTTCCCCTAACTAGGGTACTCACTTGGATACTGAGCTGCTATGGGCTACATCTGAGCAGGGGTTCTAGGTTATATCCATACATGCTCCTTGGTTGGAGATACAGTCTCAGAAAAGACAACTGAGCACAGATATTTTGGTTCTGTTGCTCTCCTTGTGGAGCTCCTGTCCTGTCCAGGTCTAACTCTCTCCCCCTACTTTCATAAGATTCCGTGCACTCTGCCCAAAGTTTGATTATGAGTCTCAGCATTTACTTTCATACACTGCTTGGTAGAGTCTTTCAGAGGCCCTCAGTGGTAGGCTCCTGTCCTGTTTCCTATTTCTTCCTTCGTCCAGTGTCCATCCCGTTTGTCTTTATGAGTGAGGATTTTTCATCTTCTACAGGGTTCTCCTTCTTGCTTAGCTTCTTTGTGTGCACAGATTTTAGTATGTTTATTCTATAATATATGTCTAGTATCCACTAATAAGTGTGTATATACTGTGTGTGTCTTTCTGCTTCTGGGATACCTCACTCAGGGTGATCTTTTTAAAATCCCACCATTTGTCTGCAAAATTCATGATTTCCTTGTTTTTAATTGATGAGTAGTATTCCATTGTGTAAAAGTACCACAATTTCTGTATCCATTCCTCCATTGAGGGACATCTGTATTGTTTCCAGGTTCTGACTATTACAAAGGAAGCTGCTAAGATCATGGTTGAAAAATGTTGTGTACTTAAGCATATTTTGGATATATGTCTTGGAGTGGTATAGCTGGATCTCTAGGAAGTGCTATCCCTAATTGTTTGAGAAAGGGCCAAATTGATTTCCAAAGTGGTTGTACAAGTTTGCATTCCCACCAGCAATGGAGGAGGGTGAACCTTTCTCCACAAACTTTCTAGCATGTGTTGTCACTTGTGTTTTTGATCTTAGTCATCCTGATGGGTATAAGGTGAAATCTCAGGGTAGTTTTGATTTTCATTTCCCTGATGACTAAGGATGTTGAACATTTCCTTAAATGTTTCTCTGCCATTTTGTATTCCTCTTCAGAGAATTCTCTGTTTACCTCTGTACCCCATTTTTTAATTGGATTACTTGATTTGTTGCTGTTTAACTTCTTGAGTTCTTTATATATTCTGGATATACAGGTCAGATACAGGGTTGGTGAAGATCCTTTCCCAGTCTGTAGGCAGTTTTTTGTTCTGACAACAGTGTTCTTTGCTTTATAGAAGCTTTCAGTTTCATGAGGTACCATTTATTGATTGTTGATCCTAGAACCTGTACTGTTGGTATTCTGTTCTGGAAGTTGTCTCTTGTGCCAATGAGTTCCATGCTCTTCCCCACTTTTTCTTCTAACTTATTTAGTGTGTTTGGTTTTATGTTGAGGTCTTTGATCCACTTGGACTTTAGTTTTGTGCAAGGTGGTAAGTATGGATCTATTTTCATTTTTCTGCATGTAGACATCCAGTTGGACCAGCACAATTTGTTGAATATACTATCTTTATTCCATTGTATGGTTTTGACTTCTCTGTCAAAAATCAAATATCCATGTGTATGGATTTATTTCTGGGTCTTCTATTGGGTTCCATTGATCCACCGTTCTGTTTCTATGCCAGTATCATACAGCTGAGGGGTGGTGGCCCACACCTTTAATCCCAGCACTTTGGATGCAAAGACAAGTAGATCTTTGTGAGTCAAAGCCAGCCTGTTCTACAAAGCAAGTCCAGACCAGCCAAGGCTACACAGAGAAACCCTGTCTTAAAAAAAATCAATTTGTGTAGCTAATTTTTAACTCCTCTTAAGTGCTAGGATTGAAGCATGAACCATTGAACTCTGCTAATTTTCCTAATTCCTGATGTATTTTTCTTTTCTTTTTTGTGTTACCAGAATGCATTTTTTAAATTAATTACGTTTTTTTTTTTTTCACTTTGTATCCCAGCTGTGGCCTCCTCCTTCATTCCCTCCCAATCCAACCATCCCTTCTTCATTTCCTACCATGCCCCTCTCCAAGTTCACTGATAGGTGAGATCCTCCCCCACTTCCATCTGACCCTAGCCTATCAGGTCTCATCAGAACTGTGTGCTTTGTCTTCCTCTGTGGCCTGGTAAGGCTGCTCCCTCATGGCAGCTTAGTAGCCAAGTGGGTTTCCCTAATAATGGGAACAGGGACTGTCTCTGACATGTACTGAGTGGCTGGCTCTTTAAGTATTTTCAATTTTTTTCAAATTCATATGTAAGTAACTTGTTGATATTTTTTAAAGATACATTTTTCACTGTGTAAATTAACATTTATTTTCTAAATTTCATTCTTTAAAAAATTCTTAACAACGTGGTTAAATGTATCAATCTTTCAACCTGTACCTACTGTTTGATTTTAAATAATGCTTTTTGTAATTTTTTCATACATGTAGCTAAGATATCTTGATCATATATAATCTTTACTCCAATGCTCCAATTTCACTCAGGATTCTTTCAATATATATCATCTCTAACTTCATGTCTTACTTTAAATGCAAATTATATTTTTAATCCCAGAATCAACTAATACTGCCTATATACACACAAGAAAAGTGGGGTATTATCTATAGGGGCATTGGCAACCTTTCAGTGACTAATTTCTCTAGAAATCCTGTTCTTCCTTTCTAGGCAGCCATCCCAGTTCTTTACTTCATACTGTGTCCTGGTTTTTGTGCTCTTAAGACATTTATCAATTAGTTAATCGAAATTACTTTATTGGATGGTTAAGCTATATTATTTTATATAAATAGTTATAACAACCTTGAAGTTGTCATTTGTATACAGTGTATGACAAAGGTATCTTTATATTTCACTTCATAAATAGGTAATTAGAAGGCATAGTTTGTTGAAAAGAGCCATACACTGATGATATTGTAATTAATCTTTGTATTTGCAGGTGTGTTGACCTGTTTGGGTAGCTGAGTGCTGTTTTGTTTGCACATTTGTTGTTCTTCCTGTCACCTGACTTTTTTTTTTTTAAATAATCTTTGCTTTATCATGGGACTATAGAGAAAAGATAGAATCTTCTTACCTCACTTTTACCAAAAACTCCTATCTCCTTACTAGGTATCCAGTTGGATACTGAGCTGCCATGGGCTACATCTGTGCAGGGTTCTAGGTTATCTCCATGCATGGTCCTTGGTTAGAGTATCAGGGACTGTCTCTGACATGAACTCAGGGGCTGGCTCTTTGATCACCTCCCTTTGAACGGGGAGCAGCCTTACCAGGCCACAGAGGAAGACAATGCAGGCAGTCCTGATGAGACCTGATAGGCTGGGGTCAGATGGAAGGGGAGCAGATCCTCCTCTATCAGAGGACTTGGGGAGAGGCATGGGAGAGGATGAGGGAGGGAGGGTGGGATGGGGAGAGGATGAGGGCTATAGCTGGGATACAAAGTGAATAAACTGTAATTAATAAAAAAAACTTTGAAAATAGAAAAAAGAAAAAACTTATCTCTTTTTAGCTCATGATATTTTCATACTGAAATGAATTGTCTCTACTACAAACTTCTGATGGTATGGCAGTGAATTGAACCTAGATACCACATATATAATATACTTCTTTTGTAATTCTGAGGTATTATGTGTTTGAAGACTTATTTTCACTGGCTACATAGTTCTTTCAATAATATTTTGTAGTTTTCTGAGTTTTGTAGTTTGTATGAGATTAAATGTATTAATATGATTTAGAATTTTAAACTTAGTATATAGTTCCTAAATTTTCATTTAAAAATTTGTTGCAAGTATGTAATCATGATTTATGTATTCTCTCTGTCTGGTAGCTTTGCTAGGCTCACTGACTTGTTGCCTGAAGGTGAGTTTTGTTAGTATACACAGTCCATCTGTAGGGAAGCCTCCACATTTTTATAAAAGCAATCACTTCATGCATACAGATGATTGATGAGTTAATTGTGGTAGAGAAGGGCCTGCTATGCTTTCTGACTTTGCAACTTTTCATGGTTTGCTGATGATCTCACATATATTTAAAGATTATTCACACAGTTGAACAAAACCTGCAGTGCATACTTAAGAGCTGAACATTTTATGATGTGCACATACAGAATAGAATTGTCTGTGATTTATCAATCTTTCATATTTCAGTAATATTTGTGATTTTTAAAATTGCTTCCAATTAGAATGAAATAAATCTCTAACTTGTGATTTTTTGTTATCTGCATGTACTTGTTTAATTTTACACATTTATGTTGAGGTCACTTTTGTTCTTAATAATATGTAATTGAAGAATTTACTTAAATTATAAACATGAAGTAGAAACGGTGTCTCAAAATAAAAACATAAACCCTACACAATTTTAACTGAAAGAAATAATTCTAAGCAAAAAGAAAACTCATCAAAAATTTATCACATAGTGAAGAATAAGTTCATAAAAAATCAATGAAAAGATTAGAAATATTTTATTCTTAACCTTTGGTAAAATTTTGCTCATGCTCATTTTTTTGTTTTATTTATTACTTATGAAAATAATAAAAATATTTTTCTGTAGTGTGGTTCGAAATTGGTAGTTATTGCTTTTTTAATTTTTAATTTTTTAAAATATGAGTTACAGTTTATTAACTTTTTTATCCCAGCTGTATCCTGCTCCCTCATTCTCTCCCAATCCCTCCCTCCTTCCCTTCCTCCCTTCCTCCCTCATCTCCTTCCTGCCCCTTTCCAAGTCCATTGATTGGGGAGGACCTCCTCCCCTTTAATATGACCCTGGTATCTTTATCAGATATCTTCAGGACTGGCTACAAAGTCCTGTTCTGTGGCCTAGCAGGGCTGCTCCTCCCCGGGGCACGGGGGGAGGGCAGGTGAAAGAGCCAGCCTTTGAGTTCATGTCAGAAATAGTCCCTGTTCCCCTTACTAGAGTACCCACTTGGGTACTGAGATACCATGGACTACATCTGAGCAGAGGTTCTAGGTTATATCCATACATGGTCTTTGGTTGCAGAAACAGTCTCATAAAAGACCCCTTTGCCCTGATATATTTGGTCCTTGTGGAGCTCCTGTCCTCTCCAGGGTATATTAACTCCCCCTTCTTTCATATGATTTCCTGCACTCTGCTGACGATTATGAATCTTAGTATCTGCTTTGATATACTGCTAGGTAGGGTCTTTCAGAGGCCCTCTGTGGTAGGCTCCTGTCCTATTACTTGTTTACTCCTACATCCAATGTCCATCCCATCTGTCTTTCTAAGTGAGGGTAGTTATTGTTCTTTGTTCTTCCCTCTTTCTACTTTTTAATGAGTAAAGACTTTTTCATTGAAACACTTAATTATTTAAAATGATACTATTTAGGTATTTAAATTACATATTTTAGTACAAGTGCTTTAACCTGTAATTTTTTTTTTAATTTTTTTCTTCTGAAGTTGGAATACTTTAGGAAAATGGCTACTCACTGTTTTGAATTCTCCTTCATGATCATGGCAACAGTGTCCTGAGGGATTCCTATAGGGAAATGCTCTCATTACACATAGAATGTGTTATTCTCAATTCTCACTGTTTTCTGAACTGTGATCCAGTAATTACTGCATCACTTGTCAACTCTCCGCTGTTTTTGAATGTTCTGCATGTTTTATATTAATTTTTTTCAATGGAAATTCTGTTTGACATATCCTGTCTACTATTACTAGAAACAGAAAATTTCTAAGATGTTTAAAAATAAAGTAAGTCCCAGTCTTGAAGATATTTATTTGTTTTTATACACTGAAGGTAACTAATATATCCAAGGTAATGCTCATATATTCCATGTAAATGTGATATCAGTAAGAAATATTTTACTCTTACAATCATGAGTTTAAGGAATGGATATTTCACATAATCAGCAATGAAACTCATTTGTAGTATTTCTCATAGCCAAAGTTTGGGCAGAGTGCCAAAGGGAATCTTTCATAAAAGAAGGGGGAGATAGAAAGACCTGGAAAGGAGAGGAAATCTACAAGGAGAGCAACAGAACCAAAAATTCTGGGCACAGGGATTTTTTTTTTTTTGAGACTGATACTCCAAACAAGGACCATGCATGGAGGTAACCTAAAACCCCTGCACAGATGTAGCCCATGGCAACTCAGTGTCCAAGAGGGTTCCCCAGTAGTAGGAACAAGGACTGTCTCTGACAAGAACTCATGGGCTGGCTCTTTGATCACCTCCACCTGATGGGGAGCAGCCTTACCAGTCCACAGAGGAAGGCAATGCAGCCAGTTCTGATGAGACTTGATAGGCTAGGGTCAGATGGAAAGGGAGGAGGACCTCCCCTATCATTGTACTTGGAGAGGAAATTGGAGAAGAAAGGGGAGGAAGGGTGTGATTGGGAGGGGACAGGGAAGGGGTTACAGCTGGGATACAAAGTGAAAAAACTGTAATTGATGAAAATAAAATAAAAAATGTAAAAAACAGCTATGTAGAACTTTATCATCTTTGAAAATGAAAGTTGTTATATTTTAGTACACAATGGTTCTTTGAGAAAATATTTATTCTGTCAATGGTGTAATATCATAATGAATAAAAGCATGTCCTTTCATTATTTTTTATAATGTCATTCATTAAATAACATTTATAACCATCAACCAAAGACCGTGCATAGAGAGGACTTAGACCCGCTGCTCAGATGTAGCCTGTAGACAGCTCAGTCTCCATGTGGTATCCTAGTAAGGGGAGAAGTGACAATCTCTGATATGAACTTGTATGCCTGCTCCTTGATTATTTTTCCTTGGTGGCAACCTAGCCAACCCACAAAAGAAGACGATCTAGGCAATTCTGATGGGACCTCGGCTAGTGTCAGATAGTTGGGGAGGAGGATTTTCTCTCAGTGGACTTAGGGAAGAGGGATAGGGGAGGAAGGGGGAGGGAGGGTGGGATAGGAAGGAGATGAGGAAGGGGGCTACAGCCAACATACAAAGTGAATAAATTGTAAATAATAATAATAATAATGTTGAAAAATCATTTGCAGCTTGTGCTAAAGGACAGAGGGCATATCATTTCTTAGTATTCTGAACCGTAAGAAGATTTTGATCATCTTTGTTTTTGTTATCCAGCACTCAAATTAGTTCTAAACATTTCTCTATAATGTCACACATAGGACATATAAAAAAATTAAAACAAAAACAATGAAATTGTGATCAAAATATTTTATTATAGACAAGAATGTGAAGAGATGTGTATTTATCTTCTTAATTGTATTGTGTTTCTTGTTGCTATAACAAAATATTTGAGGAAAGACAAATTAAGGGAGAAGTTAATTTGGGCTTACAGCTTGGCAGTACAGGTCATGCTAACAGATAACGAATATTCAATGATCAGAAGCATGAATGCTCCTGTGTACAGGTTCTTTCCTTTTTGCTTGGCCAAGGAATTCATCTCATAAGACAATGCCCCACACATTCTGAGTGTGTTATCCCTGGCTAATTAAATCCCTTTGAAAACACCTCACAGAAAGCTCAAACATGTATTTCCTTGGTGATTTCAAATCCCATTTTAATCCCCTTGCCTGTTAAAGTTCTCTTGAAATTATTCTTTTCACCTTGTTGTAGTTTTGGTGAGTCTGACACTTCCAAAGTTTCACACATTTCTTTTAGCTTTTTCACGTCATGGGTATATCGGTGGATATAGTGTGTACATTGAGGGACATTACAGTCAAACTACCACAGTAGATTCATAATTATGCCCAAGAAGTTTTCTGATCATTATTATTATAATGATAACAATGAAAAAACGTCATGACTAAGACAACTTATAGAAGAACGAGTTCATTTGGACTTAGGATTCCATCATGGCAGGGAATCATAGCAACAGACCACAGTTATGGAAACAGGAACATCTGAGAACGTGCATCTCTAACTGCAAGCAGGAAGTGGGGAAGGTGAACTGGAAATGGAATGAAGTTTTTAACTTTCAAAGCCTATTGCCAATTATATACTTCCTCAGCAAGGCTACACTTTCTAAGACGCTCCAAACTGTGTCACCAACTGGGATACAATTACTCAACTGCCTGAAACAATGAGGAACATTACAGTCAAACCACAGTAGATTCATAATTATACCTAGGAGTTTTCTCATGATGATGATGATGATGATGATGATGATGATGATGATGATGATGATGATTTGTATCTGTTGCAATGTCTTCTTGTTCATTTCTAATTTTATTGATTTGGACATTTTCCCTTCATGCTGGTTAATTTTGCAGAATAATTCTCTACCATGTTAATCTTCTTATTTATTTATTTATTTATTTATATCTTTTTTATTTTTATTAATTACAGTTTATTCACTTTGTATCCCCCCTGTAGCTCCTCCTCTGTTTCCCTCCCAATCCCACCTTCCCTCCCCCTTCTCTACTAATGTCCCTCCCCAAGTCCACTGATAGGAGAGGTCTTCCTCTCTTTCCTTCTGATCCTAGTCTATCAGGTCTCATCAGGAGTGGCTGCATTGTCTTCCTCTGTGGCCTGGTAAGGTTGCTCCCTCCTCAGGGGGAGGTGGTCAAAGAGCAGGCCAATCAGTTCATGTCAGAGACAGTCCCTGTTCCTATTACAATGGAACCCACTTGGATACTGAACTGCCATGGACAACATCTGTGCAGGGTCTTAGGTTATCTCCATGCATAGTCCTTAGTTGGAGTATCAGTCTCAGGAAAGACCCCTGTGCTCAGATTTTTTTGGTTCTGTTGCTCTCCTTGTGGAGTTCCTGTCATCTCCAGGTCCAGGTCTTACTATATCTTCCTTCTTTCCAAAATCTTTACTCCACTGATTCTTTGTATTTTGTTTTGTTTGAATTTTTATGTTTTGGGTTTCTAGACCATTCATCTCTGTTCTGATTCTAGTTATTTCTTTCCATGTACTATTTTTATGTTATTTTGTTTATATTTTTCCAGATTCTTTTATAAGTTAATTAATTTTTTATTAATTAGCTTACTTACTTTGCATCCCAGTTAGAGCCCCTTCTCTTATCCCCTCCCAAGACCACTCTCCTTCCCTCATCTCCTTCAATGCCCCATCCCCAAGTTCACTGGTAGATAGGATGAATCACTTAGTTATTTATTTCTCTTTGATTTACAAATTATTATTATTATTATTATTAATTACTATGTATATATGCATGTGGTTTGGTATCTGTTTTGAATGTGCAACTTCATCTTTGAAGGTCACAGGGCATTCTTGGTTTCCTTTTTTATGATTTCATTTATTTGTATGTTTGTATATTTAATGTATGAGTGTTCTATCTACATATATGCCCAATGCCAGAATAGGGCACCAGATTCCAGCATAAATGGTTGCAGGGAATTGAACTCAGAACCTCAGGATGTCAGGAAGAGCAGACTGTGCTCTAACCTAATGAGCCATCTCTCTAACCATGAAGATAATCTTGGAATCAGTTATCTCCATCCATCTTTAAATGGGTTGAGGTCATCAGGGTTTTAGGGATGATTGCATTTACTTTCTGAGACATCTCATTGTCTCACCTTCCTAATTTTTTTTTTTAATTTTTTTATTTTTATTTTATTTTTCTTTTTAGTTACATTTTGTTAACTCTGTGTCCCAGCTGTATCCCGCTCCCTCATTCCCTCCCCAACCCCACACTCCCTCCCTGGTCTCCTCCCTGCCCCTTTCCAAGTCCCCTGATAGGGGAGGACCTCCTCCCCTTTCATCTGACCCTGTTTTATCAGGTATCTTCAGGGCTGGCTGCAAAGTCCTCCTCTGTGGCCTAACAGACTGCTCCTCCCCTGGGGTGGGGGTCAAACAGCCTGCCCTTGAGATCCTATTAGAAATAGTCCGTGTTCCCCTTACTTTGGAAAACTACTTGGTTACTGAGCTACCACAGGCCACATCCAAGCAGAAGTTCTAGGTTATATCCATAGATGGTCCTTGGTTGAGTGTCAGTCTCAGAAAAGACCCTGTGCCCAGATATATTTCACCTTCCTAATTTTTAAATGTAGTAACTTCCCTACTCAGCTTTCATTGTATTCCAGACATTATGGTATACTGTGTTCTAACTTTCATTTAATTTCAGGATTTTATAATTTTCCCTCTAGATTTTATCTTGATTTCATCATTCAACAATTGTTTAATATCTATGAATTTGTATATTTTCTGATATTTTATTTGCTATTAATTTTACTCTTTATTTCATTGTTTATCTATTTCACTGAGATAGAATACAATGATTACTTTCAATTGCCTTATATTTGCTGAAGTTTACTTTGTTTTACAAGGTACGATGTACTTTATCTATGACCACGATGTAAATTGATTTAGTTAATTAATGAAATAGAAAAATTTAAAAAAAGATACTTCCACACACTGTTAGAGGAAGTCATAGACTGAACACAACCTCTGACATTCTGTGGGTAGTTGCTCATTCCTTGTCTTTAGATGGTGTGGTTGAATTGGCAGAGAGCAATTAGGTGAATAGGTATAGTCTACCCACAAAATATGAGGCAGAGTCATGGGAAAAAAGAAAGAACAACAGGACTTCTGGGCTGGTAGGGTTAGAGTGCCTGGGATCGTGGAGGAGGAGAGAGGATTCCACTGTCAGTGTAGATGGTAAGGAGTCACAGGAACAGTGATTGTGACGTTCCAAAGGAGGAAAAAAGAGTCATAACTTTCCTGACACAGCATGTTCTGCCACAGTCAGTTAATAGACAGTGACATGCCATATTACTTCTTCCACATAAATTCTAATGAATAAGTATAGGAAGGGTTTTCACGAAAGTCTGTGAGTGTAGAAAATGCTTATTTTGTTCTATAAGAAAGTTTTTCTTTACCATGAATTGTTAGACTGCCTTGTCTAACAATTTTAAAGCTTTTTAATAGGCGTATTTTTGGAAAAAACTCATGAATATCTTTACTTGATTGTTGATGCTCAGTGATCCTATGTAGTATTTGTTTTTTGTATTTTTTTTTCTTTCTTTTTTTTTTTTTTCAAGACATGGTTCCACTATGCAGCCTTGCCTGTCCTGGAACTAGCTCTGTATTCTGAGCTGTCCTCAAACTCTCAGAGATCCACTTTGCCTCTGCCTCCTGAGAACTAGGATTAGAGCTGTGCACTGATGCCACCTGGCCCTGTGCAGTATTTTTCATTATTTTCTTTATTCTTGAATATTTTATGAATGATTGCTCTGTTTATAATTTTAATAAATACTATTTGAAAAAAAAAACACAAGCAAGAATTTTAAATAGTTTTCATGCCAAATGACCTAGTGACTTCACAAAGAATGTTTCACCAGCTGTTCCTACAATTCATCCTGATTCTTCAGCATGTTATTTATTATCCATTTTTCATAACTCTGCTCAAATCTAAAAGTTTCTTGGTAAGAAAATAATGGGAGAACTTTTCTAGCAGACGTATAGGCAGGAACTAGAGACATCCCTGCTACTGGGCCCGACACAGCAATTAAGTGAGTTCAACTTTGGAGATACTAGGTTACAGTAAGAGATGAGGGCAGATCAGGACTGAACATAAAAAAGGGAGGCTAGAGGAGTGGCTCTGTGTTGTTTTTTGAAATGACTATTCCTTTGAAAATGACTTTTGTCTCATCACCTATCCTTACTTGAACAAGACCCATCTATGTAGGCAGTAAAATACACAAATAAGTTAAAGAGACACTTGTTTTCATAATTAGAAATTTGGCCAGTACATGTTTGGTTCCGTTCTCTGATGCCATGATAGCATCTGTTACTCTTTCTGAAATCTTGAGGGTGTGGACCACTATACCTGTAGAATCATCTGTGTATTAAGATATGGGCTAACTAAAATAAAAGTAAAACTTCATTGAGGATTGTACTCCAAATTACAATTAGTTAACAAAAGTTTGATCTTTAAAAATCGTACACACAAATTGTAGTTCAATATGTATATAAGCTACGACACACTAGAACTGTCCAAGGTGTCTTCAGGTAACAGTGGTGAGCTACACATGCTGCATAGCACAGAGAAACAATTTTCAGTTTGTTTCACT
Source organism: Psammomys obesus (assembly GCF_907164565.1). Classification (NCBI taxonomy): domain Eukaryota; kingdom Metazoa; phylum Chordata; class Mammalia; order Rodentia; family Muridae; genus Psammomys; species Psammomys obesus. Next base: position 3,904,808 of record NW_026596051.1, read on the forward strand.
CTGAAGAAAGTACAAGTATTTGAGAGGACAGATACGTATACCATGAGATAAACAGAAACATTGGCGGTAAATAATATCTCAAATAAACCAGAAAAAAATTCTGGATGGTATAGTTTTATGACATTCAGTGCCTGCTTGGATTGGTTTGTATAATACCAGGGAAAGAACACAGGGCTTTGGCATGCTGCTAATCTTCTTACGGCTTTCATTGTTTTGTCGTCATTGTTATTGATAATAAATAAAATAAATTTTGTTTAGGTGTTTTTCTCAAAGCCAGACAAAGGTGTGTTGAATCCATGGAAATGGAGTTACAGGTGACATGAGCCATTATATGGAAGCAGGAAGTCAATTTTGAGTCTTTTTTAAAAATTTAATTTATTACAATTTGTTCACTTTTTTCCATTATTTTTTTATTTTTAATTATACTTTATATCCCCCCCTCTAGTTCCCTTCCTCCTCCCCTCCCAACCCATCCCTTCCTCCCCCTTCTCCACACACTCCCTTCCCCAAGTCCACTGGAAGGGGAGGGTTTCTTTTTCTTCCTTCTGATCCTGTCTGTTAGGTCTCATCAGGAGTGGCTGCATTGTCTTCCTCTGTGGCCTGGTAAGGCTGCTCCCCCCTCAGGGAGAGGTGATCAAAGAGCAGGCCAATCAATTCATGTCAGAAGCAGTCCCTGTTCCCATTATTATGGAACCCACTTGGACATTGAACTGCCACAGGCTACATCTGTGCAGGGGTTCTAGGTTATCTCCATGCATGGTACTTGGTTGGATTCTTATGGAAGCATCCAGTACTCCTAACCTCTGAGCATCTCTTGAGGTCTGGTTTACTCAGCTTCAGTGTAACCTAGACTGTCCTGACTGTGATCCTGTTTCCTCCTGCATGTATGGATTGCAGGCATGTGCCACGATACATGGCCAATTATCTTATTTTTCTTAATAGGATATAGAGAAATAAATTAAACAAGGATGCAGATAGAGACATAATACAGATGTATTTATGCCAAGTTGAATGCTTTCATTAAAGTGGCAAAAAAGACAGTGTAGTAGGGACAGAGATGAAAAGAATGCAAGCTAAAGGAGTTGCATTTGAATACCACATAGCTTAAGCAACACTTCTAAATGTTGAGTATGAACAGCAAGCAGAATTTCTAGAGCTGGTGAGTAATGGAATTTTATTAAGATTCACAAATGGACCAAGATTCATCTAACATCTAAGACAGGGAACTTGAAGGTGTTATTATTATTATTATGATGATGATGATGCAGTAGAATAAACTCAATATATATATATATATATATATATATGTAAACTTATATATATTAAGTTAATACCAGTATTATAAAATAATGACAAGGGTGAAGGCTATGACCTTATAATATAACCTAAATGAAGTAAAGTGAATGGCCGATAGACATATTTCATTCAGTGCTTCCAAAGCATACAACAGAACTGCCTCTACTCAGAAATCAGTATTTTCATACAGAGGTAAGAAATGTGAGGAAATTTAGCTAATAAAATTAATAAACATTCATTCTTTAAATTGGAATCCAGGTCTGGGAAGGTGGCTCAAAGTTTAAGAGCACATACTACTCACATAGAGGACCAGAATTCAGTTTCCAGTACCTACATTGTGTGACTCATAAATGCCTATAGCTCTTGCTCCAGGGAGATCTTGTACCTATGGACTCCATAATCACTGAAATATTCACACACAAAATATAATTAAAAATAAAAATAAACATCCAAAATGGAAGCAAGGTTGACTTAACAAGAGTAATAATTAAGAAAGATAAAAGTGGAAGATTTGATGGGATCACAGCAATAACAGGTGAGTGAGGAATAAAGCAGGTGAGGAAAGATAGGGATAGCCACAGTCAGAAGTAAGAGTAAAACTGATACTTGAATATTGCTCTGGGCAATGGGAATAGCTGAAGTCTGAGCCCGACAGTGATACTTGAATACTTCTTGGGCTGCTCAGAAGAATCAATCTCCCAAGTGAACTCAGAGCACTATTTTAGTAATTTTGAGAGTAAAAATGGGTAACATTCATTTTTCCCAATGTTGACTCTAAACTTATGAGCATCCTTTATTAAGTGTTGTAACCCAGAATAACAGAAGAGCCATCTGCAGCTTGTTTCTGGAGCCCACAACCGTGCTTCCAGATTTACAGGACTGCTTCATTGCTGCGAGTCAGAGAAACAAATCTCTTCTCAGACAACTGAACCTTGCTATTGACACTGGAGAAATTCACACATCTGATGGATTGAGAAGATGGAGCATATCTCCACAAACGAGTTTATTTTTTTACAAAGTGCAGTGTTGGTTATTTGTTTTTATTGTTTAAGTTAATTTGTTTGTTTTTTGAGATTAGGTCAGTGTTCCCAAGGCTGGTAACATATTAGATTGAAAAACAAGCTGGAAACTATAACAACGGCAAAATACTATTATTGGCTATAATCAAACAGTTGTAAACCAGGAATGTCAAGGCAAATTTTAATTCATAGTTATCCTTTCTATGAAAGAAAGAAGGAATACAGAAGTTCAGCATCTTATGACCAATTAGGTAAGCCAAATTGACTCTTAAAGTGCTACTGAGCTGGATGGAGCATCAACATAGGGGAAGTACTGCTTCTGAGCATCCTGACTGATGCACCAAGAGATGTTCAAAGAAAGAGAACTACCCAGGAATGTGGGCTGGCAATAACAAAGCAACACAGCAGAACTGAATCCAAAGACTCAGAATTTTGCAATTCAATTTCAAGTTTTTTAACTTACTTAACAAAAGACTGGTATCACAGAACAAAATGACATCTGATATTGTAAACATATGAGAGCCTGGATGAAAAGCCAGCATTTCGGAAGTTTCTAAAGTAAGGGAATATTATTTGTTGATAAGAGCAAGTAATGAAAAAGTCTTATCTAAGATTCTATTTGCAGCCCGCTTTTCCTGGGGCTTTTATTTCTATCATTAAGATTTTGGGAACAAATGTTGAACCTAATGTCCTTATAATCTTAGTTGCATTGTACATTATTTTTGGTAAGTTCTGATCTTGTCCAGAAATCTGTGGTCATACTGATAATATATTTTCACAATTTCTTTATTTCTTGTATCTCATCTCTGAATTTTCATATTAATTTCAAATTAATGAATTATATTTTTCTTCAGGCAGTTTCTAAATTACAGATGTGTAGGAAGTAAATGCACTCTTAGTACCTAGATTTCTTTTCCCTTTCTCTTGCATATGGCTAACTGGACACAAAAAGGACTATTCGTGGAGATGACCTGGAACCCCTGCACAGGTGTAGCCCATGGCAGTTCAGTGTCCTAGTGGGTTACATAGTAATGGGAAGAGGGACTGCCTCTGACACAATCTGATTGGCCTGCTCATTGATCACTTCCCCCTGAGGGGGGAGCAGCCTTACCAGGCCACAGTAGAGGACAATGCAGCCACTTTTGATGAGAACTGATAGACTAAGATCAGAAAAAAAAAAAAAAATAGCTTTACTGATATTTTCTAAATCTCCAGCACATTAAATGCAGTCTTGAGTATGCACCATTGCTAATGAGATGCTAATGCAAATCATTTTTCTTTTATAAGGCCTATTTTTATTTATGTGTTTTATGTGTATGTGTGTGCGTCTGTGAATGTCTCATGTATCCAGAGGCCTGCACAGGTAGAAAGTGAGTGTAAGGTTCTCTGTAGCAGGAGTTACAGGAGGTGGTGAGCCCTTTCAGTGTAGACACTGGGAACCAGACTCAGTTGCTCTGCAAGAGCATCAAGCACTCTTGACCACTGAACAGCTTCTCCAGTCCTGGTTTAGTATTATTATTTTTTTTTCCTTATAATAGTTATTTTCTCTAATAATACTTAAAATTTTCTTCTCTGTAATACAAAAAAATAACCAGAATTTGTATGTAACTGGTAGTAATCTAGGTCATAATTTTACACAAAATACTATGAGAAAACAATTTTTAAGTCTTAGCATCTATTTGCCCTGATACATTATCAGTAAATATTAACTAATAAATTAATATTTTTACAGTATTTATAAATAATTAAAAATATTCTTCCCCTTTTTGTTCATCTTCTTTATTAATCAACATTTAACATTCTTTTCCTCTATTGTTTTAAAAATCCTACTTTAATCTTTTTTGTTTTATTGCATTTGTCTGTGTGATTTTTCACATCTGCCTTATGCATGGTCACTTTCTGTTTTTTTGTTGTTCTCTTTTGTTTATTTCCTGTGATTGTGTTAGTTTGCGCTGGGTGTTTTAATAAACTCCCGAAACCGGACTGTTTAGCAGATAATTAGTGTTCTCATGGTTCTTGCTGCATCCTAGCTCACGCTGTCCACAGTCACGGCTGTTCTTCCCCAGGAGACAGTACACAAGGATCTATTCCAAACTGCTCCCCATTGGTCCCATCTCCAGAGCCAGGAAAATTAAGGTCCTTAATTCTGTCCCAGCACTATCTTGGATGCTGCTGCTTCTGCATATAGATCTCTCTGTCCATAGTTCCAAGATGCTAGTCTGACCATAATCCCATCGTATCTTCTAATCTATTTTTAATACCAATGATTTTTGTCTCAAATAGGTCACATCCTGTGACACCGTGACTTAGTTTTTCAACAATGAACATTTCAGGAGTTACTACAAATGACAACTGCCCAGGCATGTGTGTTTGTATATTGCTGTAGAAGAAAATTCACCCCTTTTAACTCTCAAATGACCCTTCCCTTTCGTCTTTAGAATACAATTATAGGTGTTTTCATTTTTAACTCAAATACATAGTTTGAACACTCCTTTTGGTCATAATTTCATGAAAAAAACTAGGTACTTTTACATAAAAAAAAAACAAAACAAAACAGGAGGTCGGGATCGGGAGGGGAGGAGGGAGGGACTTATGGGGGGATACAAAATGAATAAAGTGCAATTAAAAAAATAATGATATATTCCACACTGTAAAAAAAAAATAAAAAACATGGAATTCTTCAAAGAAATGTCTGATGATAGTAAAAGTCATCCAGTTATAAAAGTCGCTTCAATATTCGAAAACATCACGGTAATGACTCCCAGTTCTAACACCAACAACCCTAGTCAGTTAGCAGGCACTGATATTGAGCAATACCCTTCATCAACTAAAGCTTTGTGTCTCACCAAAGGTTCAGATGATCCTGAACATTCTTTAGTAAAAACATATGAACGATTTATGGGCATATATTTTGGGAACAACTTTATTGCACATCAATAGACTGTGGTGCATTTTAGATCTAATTTTCATAATACAAAACAGTCAAAAACTTTCATAAGTTAAATACAGTAAAATTAACCTCAAGATTAATTCACATTTTGTCTAGACATGAACCTTCTATATCTGTCAGGTATGCCAATATTTACACATGCCCACATATGTGCATACATGCACATATACTTATATGTGTAGGTATAGAAAGTCATACATCTAGATATGTAATATATATATATATATATATATATATATTTAAAACATATATGACATCTCAATTCATTTAAATATGTTTGTCTACGTGCTAACTATGGATGCCTTTCAACTTTGACCCAGAACAATCACAGCTTTGGAGTGTAGCGATTCTATTTGTGACTTCTAATTAAACAAGCTATCAAATAAAAAAAAAATGGTTTTTGTCTTTTCTATTTTATTGTGAATTCGTTAGACCAGTTATTTTCCAGATAGTCATATCATCTTTAGAGAAAAATTAAAATAAATATTTTCATTATCCTAATGATGGAAAATTGCATATATGTTTGGAATGCTGGATGTAGGATTTTAATCACCTCTTAATTTTGCATTTTGAACTTCTCTAAAGACTTCTGTGTTGAAGGCTTGGCCCCTAGGTCTACTAGTTTCTTGCACCATTGGGAGGGGTGCAGCCTTTAGGATGTGGGTCCTAAGTGCAATTATTTAAGGAGTATGCACATGAAGATTTGGGCAGTCGCTTCTGTTACATATTTTTTTTTCTCATTCGTGATGTATATAAATCCTCTCCCAGATCACATGCTGCTGACATAATAGGCTGCCCTTACAGATACCACAAAATAACTACCTTGGATGGGAATCCAAAGAAATATAAGCTAAAATGTTTGTGTTATAGAATGAGATGTCTGGATATCAAATTATTATAATTATGGTAGAAACGCAAATTTATTTGGAACATTTTAAGAATTTACTATTCTGGGAAACACTGTCAATAACTAATATTATAATATTATTGATCACTACATATTGGTACTGATCAGTGCTTTTATAAAGTTTGCAAACAATCTACATACATACATATGTTTTTATTTATCATATATAATAAGAGTTAAGCATTGATATTTAGTTGAATAACAAAAATTAGTTTTATACATTTATGCGCTAAAACAGATTAAAATAATCTTCCAAAATATTTTTAATAAAGCAAAGAAATTGTTAAGGACAAGTAAACAGTTTTCTAACAAAGACTTTTTTATTATTGTTTATTATTATTAGTTACATTTTATTAACTCTGTATCCCAGCTGTATCCCGCTCCCTTATTCCCTCCCAATCCCATCCTCCCTCCCTCAGCTTCTCTCTGCCCCTTTCCAAATCCACTGATTGGGGAGGACCTCCTCTCCTTTCGTCTGGCCCTGTTTTATCAGGTATCTTCAGGACTGGCTACAAAGTCCTCCTCTCTAACAAAGACTTTAATATGGAAAACATGACATTACTTAATAAGAGTAATATAGGAAAAACATTCCCCATCATCAGAAGAATAGACAGACTCAATTTTATGTAAAAAAAAAAAAAAGGAATAATGAAAGTAATGTTTCCTCTATGCCATGGAAAACTAAAAAAAAAAAAAAAAAAACAAAACAAAACAAAAAAAACCCCACAAACTTGTTTACTATAAGAAGGGTTATTAATACAATTACAGGAGTCCAAATGAAGAATACATTCTGCCCAATTAAACAATCACACTTTTAGGGGAAGAAACAATGAGATCTCAAAACATTTACCGTGTTTAAAGTTCAACAGATTTGTAATCCAATTCACTGAAACAATCCTGAGTGAGAAATTGAGTTTAATTGCTCAAAATAACATGGGCTAAAACTTTAAAGCATCAGAGGAGATGTTAGCACACGACTAATGTAACTGATGACAGACACTAAAGAGATTGCAAGTGCACATCATCCCTGAAAATTACATCATAGAAAAAAAATTCTTTATTTGATGTCCTTGCTTGTGTAATATAAGAACAATAGTGCCTGCTGATGAACATATGTGTCTACAGAACTTTTAGAAGTCTTACTAACTATTCTTCTAATATAACACTTAAAATTATAAATATTAATGTTGAGTAATAAAATAACTACTCTATGACCTTTTATTTGCATAATAATGAAACAATGATGGGTAAGCTTTTAACGTGTGTTCTATAGAGAAGATGGGTTTCTAAAAACTGTTCAAAGATGAAACTATTGTTTTTTTCATATTTCATGACAGCTTTTGTCTGTTATTAAAAATTAAAGATAAATTATACATTTATTAGGATTTAAAAATTATAATATTGATAAAACATTTAAAATTGAGCATGGAGGAGTGAAGAGAAGAAGGTAAAATATTGAATAAATAAAATTTTATTTTGATGTGAAGCCATTATAATTTTTTTTCAAAAAGATTATTGAAGAGCAATGCATATGAATGTCTTGGCAGATTCAGAGGAGTGTACATCCATATTTGGACAGATAACCATAGAACTTTCAAAGTTCACAGCAAGCAGAAGTATTGGCTTGTCTAAGGAAGGCAGAGTATCTTTTATGATATTGTTCACATATCAAGGTTCTTTCTTATTCATTGTATTTTCAGGGACTTTTATTGTTTTCTACTGGAATTTATTCTTATTATATTTTTGGTACTGTCTATTATTTCATTTTCTTTTTTCTAGGTTTGGTGGTAGGTGATCAATGTGTTTGCATTTGTTCTTTAAGTTATATTAGTAAGTTATGTAGCAGTATCAAATATTCTCTAATAAATACTCTCTGTATATTACAAACATTGAAATATTTTAGGTAATTTTTGCTAGAAAGTAGATTAGTTTAATTGAATAGCTCTTTTTATAAAGTGTTCACTGCGGGAAGGTGAAAACTGGTATTTTTAGAGCAAATATTACAAACATATTTTAAGGATCTTACAAAATAGCTTATAGACTATAACTATATTAGTATAGAGATAGTAGAAAATACAGAAGGTATTTTAACATTGTAAGACCTTTACATTGAATATGGAATAATGTAATGTTAATTCAAGACACATTGTGATTATTTAACAATTCATTTTGTAGTCCTTAAAACAGTTAAAATGTAAAATTAACAAACAAAAAAAATTAAAAAAAATACATAAGAAATACTGAAAGAAAAACATCAGGTTTTGTCATCAAAGAATGACAAAAATGGAGAAATGTAATGAAGTGAAATCAAGGCACAAGGCAATAAAATTAAAGTAATCTGCATCTATAACGACATAAAAAAAAAAAAAACCAACCCTGAATTCTGGAATAGGAAAACTGTCAAGTTATGTTATGTTACCTTGCTTACAAGAGATAAAAATAGAACAGAGATTGAGGGAATGCCCAACCAATGCCTGGCCCAACCTGAGACCCATCCCATAAGAGAAAGCCAACTCCTGACACTATTAATGATACTCTGCTATGATTGGAGACAGGAGCCTAGCATAGCTGTCCCCTGAGAGGCTTCACCTAGCAGCAGATTTAAACAGATGCTAAGACTCAAAACCAAACACTGAGCACAGAAAGGCTTGTGGAAGAGTAGTGGGAAGGATAGAAGGGAAGGGACAGGAGCTCGACAAGTAGACCAATAGTGCAAACTAACCAGGGCTCAGGGAATCTTCAAGAGACTGAAACATCAATCAAGGACCAAAAATGAGCTGGACCTCCCTACTCAAATGTAGCTGATGTGTAGTTGGGACTTCATGTCACAGATAGCCCCATTTCCTAGTAAGGGGATGGGGCTATCTGTGACATGGACTCTGTTTTCTGCTTTTCTATCACTTCCCCGTGGTGGCATTGAGTCTCTAGGCCACAGGGGAAGAGGATGCTCTCAGTCCTAATGAGACTTGATGAGCTCCGGTGGTCTGGTGCAGGGACACTTTGCTTTTCTGAGGAGTAAGGGCTGGGGAATAGGAGGAAGATAGAGGGAGGGTTGGACAGGAAAGAGAGAAGGGAAGGGGGCTATGGTTAGATGTAAAGTGAATAAATAAATAAATAAATAAATAAATAAATAAATAAATAAATAAATAGACAAATAGCAACTTAAAAAGGGTTATAATATAAGAATTGGTTAAAAGCCAAATGATTAAAAAATGTGTAATTTGAAAACATCAAAAACAGAAAAATCCATTAAAAATGTCCTAATTCTACATACTTAGCATCAACATTTCAAAATTAGTGAAGCTAAGATAACGTTTTTAAAAATTATGTATAGAAAAAAAAAGTTGCTATTTTCCAGTGATGTATTTGGTTGAAAAATGATTTCTCCACAGTTGTATAGATAATTTATAAACAAACAAACAAAAGCATTTTGAACATCTATACTGCCTGAACATCTATACTAGAGACTGGACAGACCCTTTAGAACCAAACATGATTAGCAAAAAGTAAATAAAATAAAAAAATGAAAGTAAAATAAAGTCAATGAAATTATTCCTAATGATATTGTGCTATACTGCTTCATTGGTGACTTGTCTAGTCTTCATCAGAGAGGCTTCCTCCAGGAGTAGATGAGAAAGGATGGAGAGACCTACAGCCAGATAATATGCAAAGAGAGTGTCTAAATATCACATCTTTCCCATGAGAGCTCTGAGTATCCAGTGGAAGAAGGAGAGGAAAGATTGGAGGACTCAGAGTGGATAGAGGGTGTCAGAAGAACAAGGCCCAATGAATAAACTGAGCAGGGCTCACAGAAAATGAAGCAGCAAGCACAGGAAGTGCAGGGATTATACCAAGCCCTCTGGATATACATTATAGCTGTTAGCTTGGCATTTTTGTGGGACACCTAACAGTGGGAGCAAGTGTGCCCTGGCTCTCTTGCCTGCTTTTGGAGCTGCTCTGGAGATTCCTTTCCTCCTATTGGGTTGCTTTGCCCAGCCTTGATAGGAGGACATTTGCCTCTTTGTATTGAATCTCCTTTTGTCAAGTTTGGATGTTGTGTCTTGGACATCTGTTCTTTTCCGAAGGGAAATGGAGAGGGAGTGGATTTGGGGGAGATGAGCTGGGAGGAATAAAGAGAGGGGAAATTGTGGTTGGGATGTATTGTATAAACTGTGTTAAAATAAAATTTGTTAAAAAGATATTCTTTTTAAAAAAGAAAACAAAATCTCAACTATTAAATTTTCCCAATAAAGACTTGGGAGTCAGATGCTAGGATGAAAGCTTGGTAGCTCAGAGAGGCAGATGCTCCTTTTTCTATGCCATTTCTAAAAACCCTCAAGATGAAAGTTGTGGGAATCAGGAACCAGGGAAAGGGGTCAGAGCCCACACAGTATCTTGCCAGCCTTAAGATCCAGTAACAATCAATCAGGTTGGGAGAGCCATAAGGATATCTGGAGATGTAAGGGGCAGGGGGTTTGGTCACCTTAGAAGAATTCCTTCTGTAAAGAAGGGAGAACCAGTCACTGCCCTAGCCTTGGGGCCATCTTGAGACTACACTAGTGTGCTAGGAGTCCCTAGTGAATCAACACTGTGTGCGCTGGATCAGGATATTTCTCGGAGTCCTAGCAGGCTCTGTTGCTTCACTTTCTATTTCCTATGGGCCTCCAAAAGGCTTACCTCAACATTCCCCATAGAATGCTCCACCCTTCTCCTTCCTGTGTATCTCCATATCTGTCCTACCAACTTCCCCTTACTCTATTTTTTTCCTGTTTTCTTCCTGTGAACTATACTCCTTCCAGTCCATTGATTCAAAGATTATTTTGAAATCTTACATAATATATATATTTAATTATGTATATTTATATATTAAATATTTTAATTTATATATAATAAAATATAAAACCCATGTCTTATATGGACATTTCTCTCTATGTAAACATAATCTATCATGATTACTTAATCCTAGTAAATAAACTCTTTTACGTTTATTTATGTCAAAAATCAAAAGGTCATATTTTTTCTTGATTTAAACTCATTCATGTTTGTTTCTCAACTATCCTGATGGTGACCCTATTAAGACCTTGAATATGCAATAATACTTTAACCATTAATTTATACTCCCATCTTCATGTACTCATTTGTGCATAAAATGGAGAATGGCCATTTTACCTAAATCCAAAATGTTTCACTCTAATTATATATAAAAATATAATTATTTAGTTTACTTCTAACTTTGAAAAGTGCATTTTTCATAGTCTATTGTGATAACTTTACACTATGAGGGAACTATAAGTCATTTGGAATTTGTGTTGATCAATAGAATCTATGAATTATATCTTAATTTTAGTCTTTAAAGACTATATTTCAAAATATCAGCTAAAGTGAATTCTGATTTGATAGCATAGATATCTGATTTGACTTTCCAGCATGATTCACCTCTAAACTGTAATTGTTTTAAGTTTTTAGATTTTCTAAACTTTGATTGACACAATTCACTATTTTTTTTTACCCTTAGAATACTTTGGCTTTTTATTAACTGTAGAATGTATATCTACATTATTCTTTTAACTGTACAATTTCAGTTTTGTTGTAATTCTAACAATACTTTTTAATATAGTCAAAAAAATCTTTGTTTTTAAGCTCTGTATTGATAACTAAATACAATATCTCTACTTACAGAATAATTTCTGCTTGAAATTCCCTTGGTAGAAATTTTACTACTTATTTTCTCACATATAATATCTTTTAATTTTGTTTAATATATCTTTAAGCTAACCTTTTTCTTTCTTGTAACAATGTGCAGTATCTTTTTTGTTAGATAACAAAAATACTTTTTTTTATGAATTGTAAGAAGAAAATATTTTCAATCTGCTTTGCCCTTCAATTATAATAGTATAAGTGTGTTTTGCTTAATAAGCTTTGTTACAAGAAAAGACAAAGAGCAAGAAGGTCTATCTTTGAATGTTGGGGAGAGCTGAGTGTACTGGAGAGCCAATTGCTTAGCAAGGCCTGACCTTGGCCATTACCTTGTCAGAATTCATCAAATAAAACCAGTTACCTTTGTAATATAAGAAGAACATACTTCTATCTAATTTTAGATAATCATTTCTTAAAGCAGCATACTTCACTAATAGAAATAAGTCTAAAGCCTTATTTCTAAAGACAATAAATAAGTGTTCTTGAACAAAAGGTACTAAAGGTAGGCAGTCAGGCTGCTGAGGATGCAATTTATTTGAGGAAAAAGTTTATGGGAAAGTTTGGTGTCAATGCCAGCATGCAGATAAGGGAAAGGAACACTTAGGTGGAATTCATCTGAGGAATACCCCTCTCAGAATATTCCCACCTGCAGAACTATGAGATAGTGAATTAAGAGTTTGTCTCCTTAGTGATTAACTTTAGGTCTGTAGATGGCTAATATATGGCTAATATATTATATTATATATATATTAGCCATCTATTATATGGCTAATATATAATTATATAATTATTATATTATATAATATTATATATTATAATATATAATATATAATATATTATATATAATTATATAATATATAATATATAAATATAATAATATAATATAATATAATTATATATATTATTATATATATATTATATGGCTAATATATGCTTATTATTGAGTGTATTCCATGACTTGAGGACCCTAGGTAGGATGCTTAAATAGCATTCAGAATGTCAAGCAGGATAGACACCAGAAGTGGTGGAAGAGAAGAAACAGAATGGCAATCTACTATAGAGGGTCCTCTGAAAGGATTCACCAAACAGGCAATAGAAGCAGATGCTGAGACTCATGGTCAATCTTTGGTCAAAGTGCAAGGAGTCTTATGGAGGAAGAAAGGGGTGGGATTAGAGGGACATAGAGAGGTCAGGTGCCCAACAAGGAGACCAACAAAACTAAAATTTCTGAGCCCAGGGGGTCCGGCAGAGACTGATGCACCAAAGGAGGACCATGCATGGAGAGGATCTAGACCCCCTGCTCAAAAGTGGCCGATTGCAAGGTAAGTCTCCTTGTGGATCACTGAGGGAGGGGATCAGGGTCTGCCTCTATCATGAACTCTGTTGACTGCTCTCTGATCACTTGCCCCTGATGATGCAGCCTTGCCAGGCCACAGAGGAAGAGGATCCAAGCAGTCCTGATGAGACTTAACAAAAATGGGCAGATGGAAATAATGGAGAACTCCCCCATTCAGTTGACTAGGCGAAGGGTTTGAGGGGAAGAGGGAGGAAGGGTGAGAGGGAAGGAGTTGAGGGAGGGGCTTCAATAGGGATACACAATAATTTTGTGAAAAAAAATTAAAAAAGAAGTGTGGACAAAAGAGTATACTGCTGGATACACTGGTGCAAACTACAGCTTCTACAAGGATTTTATTTTTCTTTTTAGGGGGCAGGTTAGAAGAGAGAAAGATAGGTAGGAAGGGAAGGGGAGATGAGTAAAATTGGGTGAATCATCATGTGAAATTTTCAAAGAATCGATAAAAAGTTAAAAGTTTTATTGTCTCACCAATTAAAAAGAAAAAAAAAATGTTGGTAATGTTGCTTCCCCCAGGCCACAGAAGAAGACAGTGCAGCCACTCCTGAGGAGACCTAATTGACTAGGATCAGAAGGAAGGAAAAGAAGACCTCCCCTATCAGTGGACTTGGGGAGGGGCATGCATGCAGAGGGTGGAGGAAGGGAGGGATTGGGACGGGAGGAGGGCAGGAACCACAGGGGGGATACAAAGTGAATAAAGTGTAATTAATAAAGAACAAAAAAAATCATTGTCTCTTTCACCCTGAATAACTGGAAGTATCTGGAGCCAGTCTCCAACAAGAATCAAGTCAGTTCCAACCAGTAAGCACTCCTACCATTAACACATGTCGTGTGGAACTCAGTATCTAATATTCTTTTCACTGCTTTCAAGGCTAAATCTCATAGTCTATGAAGTCTTCAATTGAAACAATTTTTGACAGAGGTTTGGAATTTTAGGTTTTTATTTTCTGTTCCATTTGGATTTCATTTGGAAAAGGACCACTGAGGCTTATCATGATTGTCATTTCTTTTAATGTAAACTCAATTTCTCTCCCCCCAGCCTTCATTCATATTAATTAGAGGAGAGGCAGTTTTTAATTTTGGTGTGTATCACAGGATGGGTTCACACGCACAGCTGCCCTTCCTCAGGTTCTCAGTGCCTGATTTGCAGGTATGTAGCACCCTACCTGGCTAAAAAGATATGTTAAAATTTGAATCCTAAATATCAGACTTTTATGTACTTTGTAAATGATAAATTTTGAAATTAACTTAATGTGTTCCCAATATTTTTATTCTTATGATCACATTATTTTCCACATAACTCCATTTATGGGGTGATTTACATTGATACATAGATTATAATAAAGTATTTTTTTATACTTAGGCCAATTTTATCCAGTAATGATTTGTAGGAAAGGTTTAATTTAAGATTTTTCAACTGTACTATAGGTTGGATTTGAGCATTATTTTCTATTTATTTTTCTGCTTATCCTATACTCTTATGATCTTACTACCGTCATGTCATATTAAGAAATATATGCCTTTCATCCCAACACTTAGGAGGCAGAGGTAGGTGGATCTCTGAGTTTGCTGCAAGCCTGTCTGTGGAGTGAGTTCCAGGATAGCCAATGCTACATAGAGCAACCCTGTCTCAAAACAAAAACAAAACAAAACTAAACAAACAAACCAAATATATAAAAAGAAAGAAATGAAAAGATTCAGCCATTTTTAATATTATATTTTAGGAATTACATTTTCTTTTAAAATTAGTAGAGATTTACTGTAAAACTCACTGTAGCTAGCTGAAATTACTAAGAATTAGAATAAGAAATGTGACATTAATTTATTCATTTTTAGGCTTTAATTAAATCTTCTATTGTTTTTTATTTAAATGACCAGGGCTAAACCTCATTTTCCTGCACACAATATCTCCGATTCACTTTTCCATTCCTGTTTGCAGTCTGTTTTGCCCTTTGGATGAGTTTAGATCGTGCTGCTGCTGCTCTTGTTGTTTGCTGCCATATTTAGACCAAGCTATGGTGTGCAGTAGATTGACACGGCTGCTTGTTAATTTCCCGGGGTCTCCTTCATTTCCACTGAAAAATCTGTCTTCTTTCCGTATTCTTTGCTGTGCTTGGACTCAGAGGAACTGACCACAGCCTCGCCTCTGGGACAAGGCTCATCAGCGTGGGAGTAATTATGTCTTTCTAGACAGTGATTAATTCTCAAATGAGTCTCTAAGCACATCTGGCCCTATGTGATGCCAGATAATCTTTGAAAAGAGATTTATAGAACATTCTTATTTTTCCATGTGAATTATTACAAGATAATATTATTATAATTAATGTTCCAAAAAAATTCTTTTTCTTTAGAATTTTCTCTGATTGAATATGACATTTGTGCATGCTCTGATACCACCTGTCTAAAGCCTAACTCAAAATGTGAACTCGAAGGCCCAGCCAACTGCAGGGACATGGGCTCTTGACTCCCATACCAACTGTCTTTCATTAGTGATAGTGTTGGTTATTTTCACCTGCCAGTTGTTCAAACTGCAGAGCCCTGCTGTGCGAAGCTATAGAAGTAGTTACTCTGTGAGACTGGCAACTGAAATCAACAAATTCTTTTCTGCAACATGGATCCATTTATTTGAAGGCCTAAGACAAATGTCACAAGCTTTCCAGAGAAGATAGAATTCTGCATGAGGGCCAAGCTTTGCAACTGAGAGGAAATCTTCCTTACAAAGCATGTGCTTGTCATGTAGTATATAGCTAATCCATATTTAATATATGTAGACAATGCATAGTCAATTATACAACATATTAATAGTTACATAAAATACAGTATATAAATTATAGCAAATATGCCTTTTTCTCTAGAAAGTAACAATATAAATACAAATTCCTTAGTTTATTCTGTTTCTGTCTGTGAGGTGTTACATGTTCGTTCATGTGTGCACTCTTAGAGGTGCATACGGGGATATAGGACAGGGGTCTGTGGTGAATGGCTGCTTGGGTCACTCTCTAGCTTATATTCTGAGACAGGGTCTCTAAATTAATCTGTAGCTCACTGTTTCCCTAGGCTGGCTGGCCAAAGAGGCTTAGTCATCTGCCTGTGTCAGACCTCAGATGTTGGGCATGTAGACTTTCTCCTGTTTACCAGCATTTGAGAAGCAAGGTCGGGAGCTTAGGGCCCCTGTGTGAGCTGCAAACCCCTTACCTAGTGAGCCATTTCCCCAGGCCACCGTTCTTATTTTTGAAGCATCTGGAGTCAACATTTTGATGCTTTTAGTCTTAATACGCCAATAGTATTTGTTCTTTCCTTTTTTTTTTTTCTGCTTACAGATCTGTTCTTATATAATTATCATTTACATTAACTCAGTACTTTCAATTTACCTCTTTTGTATGGTCATCAATTAAATTTCTTTTATTATAGTTGTTCTTGTTTTAAATTATATGAAGTATTTTATTGTAACTTTTCTTTGGACATTGCTAAATAACTTCTCTTAGCTATAACCTTTGCTAGTAATTTTGCATATATAGGCACATATATAATTAAATGAATTAATTTATTATTTAGTTATTTATTCTGAATATAGTAAAAGCAGAATGAGAAGGTAGTGAACTTCAAATACTTGCTTCTCTATAGAAACAGTGGCGGAAATTGTCAAAATCATTCTTTTCATTAATTAATTTATTTAACCACTATACAGCCTGATTGCAGCCCCCTCCTTTCCTCCCAGTCCTACCATCACACTCCTCCTTATTGTCCCTCTCCATCTCCTCAGAGAAGAGGAATATTCCATGGGAACTAACCCACCATGGCACATTAAGTCATAGCAGGACTAACCACATCCTCTCCCACTGAGGGCAGACGAAGACTCAAAGACAGCACCTACTCCTATTGCTAGTGGACCCACATCCTGACCAAGCTGTAAATCTGTTATGTATGTGTAGGCAGACGAGGTCCAGCACATGGATGCCCTTTGGTTGGTGGTTCAGTCTCTGTGAGCCCCATGGGCTCAGGTTAGCTTACACAGTATGTCTTCTTGTGGTGTACTTGACCCCTCCAGCTCCCTCAATTCTTCCTCCCACAATTTCACAAGACTCCCTTATTGCTTGGCTTGAATATCTACATCTGTCTCCATCAGCTGATACATGAGGACTCGCAGAAGGCAGTTACGCTAGGTTCCTGTCTGCAAACATAGCAGAGTGTCATTAATAGTGTCAGAGGTTGCCTCTCACCCATGGGGTGGGTCTCAAACTGGACCAGTCACTGGTTGGCCATTCCATCAATTTCTACTTCACCTTTATACCTATACTTCTTTTAGGCTGAACAAATTTTGGGTCAAATTTTGGGTGGGTTTGTGTCTACCTCCCTCCACTGGAAGTGCCAGTTGGTAGTGACTTGAGGCTTCATATATCCTGCTTCTAGGAATCTCAGCTAGGATCACCCTAAGACTCCCAGAAATGCACCCTCTCACTGATTTCTATTCTCTCTCCTAATCTTCCTTGCCACACTTCCCCTGCTCTCCCCACACATGATACACATACCTTTAATCCTCCACACCCCTCTCCTATCCAGTTTGCCTTCTCCATATACTTCAGATGTCTAATTTTAATTAAATCTTTGTTTTTACATCAATTACATTTTATTCTCTTTGTATCCCAGCTGTAGCCACCTCTTTCATTCCCTCCCCTTCCCACCTTCCCTCCCTCATCTCCTGCCATGCCTCTCTCCAATTCCACTGATAGGGGAGGTCTACCTCCCCTTCCATCTGAGCCTAGCTTATCAGGTCTTATCAGGGCTGGCTGCAGTGTCCTCCTCTGTGGCGTGAGAAGGCTGCTTCTCCCTCAGGGAGGATGGTCAAGAGACAGCCACTGAGTTCATGTCAAAGACAATCCCACTTCCCCTTACTAGGGAACCCACTTGGATACTGAGCTGCCATTATTTATGTCCAAGCAAAGGTTCTAGGTTATACACAAAATGGTCCTTGGTTGGGGCATGTAGGGTGTCTACATAAGAAGTTGAGAATTGTTCTTTCTAAGTCTGTAAGAACTATGTTGGTATTTTGGTGAGGGTTGCATTGTAGATTGCTTTTGAATAGATGACCATTTTTACTATGTTAATCCTACCAATCTATAAACATGGGACATCTTTCCACCTTCTGATATCTTTTTCAGTGTCTTTTTTCAGAGACTTGAAGTTCTTGTCATTCAGGCTTTCACTTGCTTGGTAAGAGTTACACCAAGATACTTTATTTTATTTGTGGCTATTGTGTAGGACGTTGTTTCCTTATTTTTTTTTCTTATTGTCTGTTGTTATACCCCACTTTTTGTTTCTGATTCTGTTAATTTGGGTACTTTCTCTGCCTTTTAGTTAGTTTGGCTAAAAGATTGTTTAGCTTCTTGATTTTCTCAAAGAACCAATTCTTGGTTTCATTGCTTTTTTTTTTTTGTATTGTTCTCTTTGTTTCCAATTTATTGCTTTCATTCCTGAGTTTGATTATTTCCTGTCATCTACTCATCTTTGGATTGTTTGCTTCCTTCTGTTCACGGGCTTTCATGTGTACTGATAGGTTAGTAGGATGGGATTTATCCAATTTTTTTTATGAAGAGGCTTAGTGCTATGATCTTTATTCTTGCACTGTTTTCATTGTGTCCCATAAGTTTGGGTATGTTGTGCCTTCGTTTTCATTGAATACTAGAATGCCTTTAATTTTTTTTCCTTCCCTGACCCAGTGGCCATAGAGTAAGGAGTTTTTGTAGACTTTCTGTTGTTGTTGAGTTCCAGCTTTAATCCATATGGTCTGATAAAATGCAGGAGGTTATTTCTATGTTCTTATATCTGTTGAGGTTTGCTTTGTTACTGAGTACATGGTAAAATTTAGAAGGGTATATGAGGTGCCGAGAAGAAGGTATGTTCTCTTGTCTTTGGGTGAAATGTTCTGTAGATATCTGTTAGCTCCATTTGATTCATGACATCTGTTAGCATTATTATTTCCCCATTTTGCTTATGTCTTGAAGATCTGTCCATAGAGGGAAAATTTGGAGAAAATTTGTTGAAAATTTGGAGACTGTTCTGTGAGGTGCTAAGAATAAGGTATATTCTCTTGTGTTTGGGTGAAATGTTCTATAGATATCTGCTAGGTATTCTTGATTCATGACATCTTTTAGTTTTATTACTTCCCCATTTTTTTCGTCTTGCTAATCTATTGAAGTGGGTGGTTTGCTGAAATCTCCCTCTATTAATATGTGGGCTACAACGTGCTTTTAAAGCTTTGTTAGTGTTTCTTATACAAATGTGAGTGCCCATGTGTTTGGGGCATATATATTAATTATTGAGATGTCATCTTGGTGGGTTTTTCCTTTGATGAGTATGAAGCTTCCTTCGGCATCTCTTTTGATTCATTTTGGTTGAAAGTTTATTTCATTAAATAGTAGAATGGCTACTTCAGCTTGCTTCTTGAGGTCCTTTGGTTGGAAAACATTTTTCATCTCTTTACTTTGAGGTAATGTCTGTCTTTATTTTGAGGTATTGTGGGTCCTGTTTTTGCATCCATTCTGTTAACCTGTGTCTTTTTATTAGGGAGTTGAGGCCATTGAAATTGAGAAATGTTAATGACCAATGGTGTTACTATTATTTTGATATTGTTGGTTGTAGTGTGTGTGTGTGTGTGTGTGTGTGTGTGTGTGTGTGTGTGTGTGTGACTTTTTTCTCTTAGTTTTGAGGATGTAGGGTAACTTGTTACCTATGTTTTTTTGGATATAGTTGGCCTCCATGGTTTAGAGTTTTCCTTCTAGTATCTTCTATAGGGCTGGATTTGTGGATAGGTACTGTTTAATTTTTTGGCATAAAATAACAGTTGGAGCTCACAGCTGTGTTCTCTTAGGGTCTGAATAATATTTGTCCAGGCCCTTCTGAATTTTAGTTTCTGATGAGAAGTTTAGTGTAATTCTGATAGGGTTGCTATTATATGTGACTTGTCCTTTTTCTTTTGCAGTTTTTTTTTTCCAGATAGGATGAAGTTTATTATATTTTTTCTCTCTTTTTATAATTTTTATTATTAGTTACATTTTATTAACTCTGTATCCCAGCTGTATCCCGTTCCTTCATTCCCTCCCAATCTCACCCTCTCTCCCTCATCTCCTCCCTGCCCCTTTCTAAGTCGACTGATTGAAGAGGACCTCGATCTGACCCTATATTATCAGGTTTCTTCAGGACTGGCTGCAAAGTCCTTCTCTGTGGCCTAGCAGGACTGCTCCTCCCTTGGGGGGGTGGGGAGGTCAAAGAGCCTGCAATAGAGTTCCTGCAGTTTTTTTTTAATTTTATTTTTTTCTTATCAGTTACATTTTATTAACTCTGTATCCCAGCTGTATCCCGCTCCCTCATTCTCTCCAAATCCCACCCTCCCTCCCTCATCTCCACTGTACCCCTTTCCAAGTCCACTGATGGGGAGGGACCCCCACCCCATTTATCCGATCTTGTTTTATCAGGTATCTTCAGGACTGGCTGCAAAGCCCTCCTCTGTGGCCTAACAGAACTGCTCCTCCCTTGGGGGGTGGGGAGGTCAAAGAGCCAGTCATTGAGTTGCTGTTAGAAATAGTCCTTGTTCCCCTCACTATGGGAAACCAATTGGTTAGAGCTACTACAGGCTACATCTGAGCAGAGGTTCTAGGTTATATCCATACATGGTCCTTGGTTGAATGTCAGTCTCTGAAAAGACCCTGTGCCAAGATATATTTGGTCCTTGTGGAGCTCCTATCCTTTCCCCATCATACTAACTCCCCTTCTTTCATATGATTCCCTGAACTCTGCCGAAGGTTTGGTCATGAGTCTTTGTATCTGCTTTGAAAACACTGCTAGTTAGAGTCGTTCAGATGCCCTCAGTAGACTCCTGTCATACATTCAATGCTCATCCCATCCGTCCTTCTAAACGAGGATTGTTAATCATACCCCATGTCCGCTCTCTTGATTATCTTTTATAGGTGTATAGATTTCATTATGTTTATTATATCTTGTAGGTCTATATAAGTGATTATATACTGTGTTTGTCTTTCTCCTTCTGGGATATTTCACTCAGAATGATCTTTTCTAGATCCCACCATTTGCCTGCAAATTTTATGATTTCCTCCTTTTTGATTGCTGAGTAGTATTCCATTGTGTAAAAATACCACAATTTCTGTATCCATTCCTTTGTTGATGGACATCTGGGTTGTTTCCAGGTTCTGGCTATTACAAATAAAGCTGCTATGAACATGGTTGAGCAAGTATCCCTTTTGTGTACTTGAGCAAACTTTGAGTATATACCTAGCAGTGGTATAGCTGGATCTTGAGGAAGCATTATTCCTAATTGTCTGAGAAAGCGCCAGATAGATTTCCAGAGTAGTTGTACCAGTTTACATTCCAACCAGCAGTGGAGGAGGATTCCCCTTTCTCCACAACCTCTCCAGCATGTGTTATCACTTGAGTTTTTCATCTTGGCCATTTGGAAGGATGTAAGGTGAAATCTCAGGATTGTTTTGATTTGCATTTCCCTGATGGCTAATGAGGTTGAGCATTTCTTTAAGTGTTTCTCTGCCATTCGATATTCCTCTGTCGAGAATTCTCTGTTTAGCTCTGTTCCCCATTTTTTTTAAATCTTTTATTATTTTTTTTTATTAATTACACTTTATTCATTTTGTATCCCCCCATAAGCCCCTCCCGGCTCCCCTGCCAATCCCACCCTCCCTCCCCTTTCTGCATGCATGCCACTCCCCAAGTCCACTGATAGGGGAGGTTCTCCTCTTCTTTCTGATCTTAGTCTATCAGTTCTCATCAAAAGTGGCTGCATTGTCCTCTACTGTGGCCTGGTAAGGCTGCTCCCCCCTCAGGGGAAAGTTATCAACGAGCAGGCCAATCAGATTATGTCAGAGGAAGTCCCTCTTCCCATTACTATGTAACCCACTTGGACACTGAACTGCCATGGGCTACACCTGTGCAGGGGTTCCAGGTCATCTCCACGAATAGTCCTTGGTTGGAGTATGAGTCTCTGGGAAGTTCCCTGTGTTCAAATTTTCTTGTTCTGTTGCTCTGCTTGTGGAGTTCCCGTTCCCTCCAGCTCTTACTATTTCCCACTTCTTACATAAAATTCCATTCACTCTGCCCATCAGTTGGCCATCAGGCTCAGCATCTGCTTTGACAGTCTATACTGCAGAAGCTTTCAGAGGCCCTCTGTGGCAGGTTTCAAGGTTGTTTCCTGTTTTCTTCTGGCTTTCAGAGGCCCTCTGTAGCGGGTTCTGAGGTTGTTTCCTATTTTCGTTTTCTTCTGATGTCCATCCTCTTTGCCTTTCAGGATGGGGATTGAACATTTTAGTTAGGGTCCTCTCTTTTGCTTAGTTTGTTTAGATGTACAGCTTTTAGTGGGTTTATTCTATATTGTATGTTTATATGAGTGAGTATATACTGTGAGTGTCTTTTTGCTTCTGGGTCAACTCACTCAGGATGATCCTTTCCAGGTCCCACCATTTACCTGCAAATTTCATGATTTCCTCATTTTTCATTGCTGAGTAATACTCCATTGTATAGATGTACCACAGTTTCTGCATCCATTCTTCAGTTGAGGGGCATCTGGGTTGTTTCCAGCTTCTGGCTATTACAAATAAAGCTGCTACAAACATGGTTGAACAAATGTCCTTGTTGTGTACTTGAGCAAATTTTGGGTATATGCCTAGGAGTGGTATGGCTGGATCTTGAGGAAGCGCTATTCCTAGTTGTCTGAGAAAGCGCCAGATTGATTTCCAGAGTGGTTGTACCAGTTTAGATTCCCACCAGCAGTGGAGAAGTGTTCCCCTTTCTCCACAACCTCTCCAGCATGTGTTGTCCCTTGAGATTTTCATCTTGGCCATTCTGATGGGTATAAGGTGAAATCTCAGGGTTGTTTTGATTTGCATTTCCCTAATGGCTAATGAGGTTGAGCATTTCTTTAAGTGCTTCTCTGCCATTCGATATTCCTCTGCAGAGAATTCTCTCTTTAGCTCTGTTCCCCATTTTTTAAGTGGATTACTTGGTTTGTTGCTTTTCAGCTTGTTTAGTTCTTTATATATATTGGATATGAGTCCTCTGTCAGACAGAGGGTTGGTGATGATTCTTTCCCAATCTGCAAATAGTGACACTTTGACCTCTTCCTTTCCGATCTGTATCCCTTTGATCTCCTTTAGTTGTCTTATTGCTCTGGCTAGGACTTCAAGTACTATGTTTAAGAGGTATGAAGAGAGTGGGCAGCCTTGCCTTGTCCCTGATTTCAGTGGGATTGTTTTAAGTTTCTCTCCATTGAGTTTGATGTTGGCTATAGGCTTGCTGTATATTGCCTTTACTATGTTTAGATATGTGCCTTGTATCCCTGATCTCTCCCAGAGTTTAAATATGAATGGGTGTTGGACTTTGTCAAATGCTTTTTCAGCATCTAGGGAGATGATCATGTGGTTTTTCTCCTTCAGTTTGTTTATGTGGTGGATTACATTGATGGATTTCCGTATGTTGAACCACCCTTGCATGCCTGTAATGAAGCCTACTTGGTCATGGTGGATGATATCTTTGATGTGTTCTTGGATTCTGTTTGCAGTATTTTATTGAGTATTTTTTCATCAATGTTTATAAGAGAGATAGGTCTGAAGTTCTCTTTTTTGTTGGGTCTTTGTGTTGTTTAGGTGTCAGGGTGACTGTGGCTTCATAGAATGAGTTTGGTAATATTCATTCTGTTTCTATTTTGTGGAATAGTTTGAGGAGAATAGCACTTCTTTGAAGTTATGGTAGAATTCTGTGCTGAAACCATCTGACTCAGGGCTTTTTTTGGAGGGGAGATTGTGAATGACTGCTTCAATTTCCTTGGGGGATATAGGGCTATTCAGTCTTTCTACCTGATCTTGACTTAATGTTGGATGATGGAATCTATGAAGAAAATTGTCCATTTCATTTAGGTTTTCAAATTTTGTGGCATATAGGCTTTTGTATTATGACCTAATGAATGTTTGAATTTCCACAGTGTCTGTAGTTATGTCACCCTTTTCATCTCTGATTTGTTGATTTAGATAGCTTCTCTCTGCTTTTTAGTTAGTTTAGCTAAGGATTTGTCTGTCTTGTTGATTTTCTCAAAGAACCAGCTTTTTGTTTCATTGATTCTTTGAATAGTTTATTTGTTCTAATTGATTGATTTCAGCCCTGAGTTTGATTATTTCCAGCCGTCTGCTCCTCTTGGGTTTATCTACTTCTTTTTTTTCTAGGGTTTTCAGTTGGGCCATTAAGTTGTTTGTATGTGATATTACAAATTTTTTCTTGCAGGCACTTAGTGCTATAAATTTTCCCCTGAGCACTGCTTTCAATGTGTCCCATAAATTTGGGTATGTTGTGCCTTCATTTTCATTGAATTCTAGGAAGTCTTTAATTTCTTTCTTTTTTTCTTCCTTGACCCAGCTGTCATTGAGTAGTAAGTTGTTCCATTTCCCTGTGCGTGTCAGTTTTTTGTTATTTCTGTTGTTGTTGAGGTCCAGCTTTAGTCCATGGTGATCAGATAGAATGCAAGGGATTATTTCAATCTTTTTGTATCTGTTGAGGCTTGCTTTATGACCAACTATATGGTCTATTTTGGAGAAGGTTCCATGCGGTGCTGAAAAGAAGGTATACTCTTTTGAGTTTGGATGAAAAGATCTGTAGACGTCTATTAGGTCCATTTGATTTAGGGACTCTGTAAGTGTTTTTATTTCCCTATTTGTTTTCTGTCTAGTTGATCTTTCCCTTGGTGAGAGTGGAGTGTTGAAGTCTCCCACTATTAAGGTATTAGGATCAATGTGTGATTTAAGCTTTAATATTGTTTTATTTACAAATGTAGGTGCTCTTGTATTTGGGGCATAGATATTCAAAATTGTGATGTCCTCTTGGTGGATTTTTCCTTTGATGAGAATATAGTGGCCCTCCTTATCTTTTTTGATTAAGTTGGGTTGAAAGTCTATTTTAATTAGATATTAGGATGGCTACTCGAGCTTGTTTTTTGGAACCATTTGCTTGAAAAACATTTTTCCATCCTTTTACTCTGAGGTAGTGTTTATCTTTTTTGCATAGGTGTGTTTCTTGGATGAAACAGAATTTTGGATCCTGTTTCTGCAACCATTCTGTTATTCTGTGTCTTTTTATTGGGGAGTTGAGTGCTTGATGTCGATAGATACTAGTGACCAACCATTGTTACTTACTTTTGATGTGGGGTTGGTGGTGTCACTGAGTTTCAATGCTTGTATTCTTTTGGTTTTTTTGTTCTGTAGTTATCTATTTTCTCTGTTTCCTTAGATGTAGTTGTTTTCTTTGGTTTGGATTTTCCCTTCTAGTAACTTCTGTAGAGCTGGGTTACTATGTAAATATTGTTTAAATTTGTTTTTGTCATGTAATATTTTGAATTCTCAGTCTATATTGATTGAAAGTTTTGCTGAGTATAGTAGTTTGGGTTGGAATCTGTGTCCCTTCAGGACTCTATGATTTCTGTCCAGGCCCTTCTGGCTTTCATAGTTTCTGTTGAGAAATCTGGTGTGATTCTGATAAGTCTACCTTCATATGTTACTTGGCCTTTTTCCCTTGCTGCTTTTAGAATTTTTTCTTTGTTCTGTAGCTTCAGTGTTTTGACTTTGATGTGACGTGAAGAATTTCTTTTTTGGTCTAGTCTACTTGGTGTTCTGTAGGCCTCTTGTATGTTTATGGCCACCTCCTTCTTTAAGTTGGGAAAGTTTTCTTCTATAATTTTCTTGAAAATACTTTCTGGACCTTTGAGCCTGATGTCTTCTTTTTCTTCTACTCCTATTATTCATAGGTTTTGTCTTTTCATGGTGTCCTTGATTTCTTGGATATTTCGTGTTTGGAAGTTTTCTGATTTTATTTTTTCTTTGAGAGACTTGTCAATTTCCGCAAGTGTATCTTCGGCTCCTGACATTCTTTCTTGCATCTCTTGTATTTTGTTGGTGATGCTTACCTTTGTCGTTCCCGATCTTTTCTCTATGTTCTCCAGCTCCTGGTTTTTCTCTATTTGTGTTTTCTTTATTGATTCTAATTCTGTTTTCATGTCTTGCACCATTTCCTTCATCTGTTCGAATGTGAAGTTCTGCTTTTCAATGACAGCTTCTATTTTTTTGTCCATTTCCATGTATCACTAACCGTGACTCTACTTCTTTGGCTAAAATTGCCTGTATTTCTATGAGAGTTTTATTTCTTCTTCATTTGCCTTCATTTGTGTGGACATTTCTGTGAGAGCTTTGTTCATTTTCATTTCTTCTTTGTTTGCCTCAATTTTCATGCTCATTTCTCTGAGATCTCTATTTGTTTCCTCTTTGTTCGTCTTGATTTCTTTGGCTCTTTCTCTGAAGGCTTTGTTCATTTCATCTTTATGGGCCTCTAATAGCTGGAGAAACATAGTTTTGAGGTCATTTTCTTGTATATCTAGTGAATTGAAGTGTCCATTGTTTTGTGGGGTTGCTGGTGAGTTCATTATGTCCTGATTTTTGTTGGGTGTGTTCTTAGGTCTGCCTCTAACCATCTGGTTATTTATAACACTCACTGTTTGTTCCTCGAGTCTGTAGTTCAGGCTATGATCGTCTCTTTCTGCTTTCTGGACTGTTTTTTTCTGGAAGATGAGAGAGGTTCACTGGTTTGGGAGTGTGCTTTGTGGTTTCAGTTTTGCCTAAGTAAGAATGTGAAGCTGGCGCTATTCGCATGTGCTTTTAGTGGGCACAGTGTGCATGCGTGGATTCTCTGACTATTGCAGTGGCCTGCAGGCCACTATTATGCAATTCTGTCTGAGATCCAGGGATTGTTTGCCTTAATTACACTGGTGGACCCACAAGGCAGAGGCTTCACTGTTGGGGTCGGTATCCCAAGAATCCCTATGATGCCCACACTAGGTATGTGGGTGGCAGGGATCTTTTCTGTTTGCTTCTGTGGAGAGGCCCTTGGTCTGGGGCAAACTCTCCCTAGAAGGCTCACTCACTCTCTTGCAGGACCAGTTGGAATGCACAGGGGTTCCCCTTGCTCTCTATTCTCTGATTTGGTCCTGCTGCAGAAAAATGCACAGGTAGGCTAACAGTCAGCTCTGTGACACTGTGGTCGCAAGACTCGGTGTCCACCTTTCCTGTGTGCTGCCTTTCTGTCCTTTCCATCTGCCAGGAGGGGTTATGTTGACTCGTCCTGGGGTAGCACGGGAAAGAGTTGGTTAAGTGTTCTCAATCCCAGATCCCGGGCCCAGATCTCTCTGCCAGAAGCAGCCTGGTGGTAGAACCTATGTTTGCTGATCTGAGAGAGTACCAGGTAGGGTTGAGTGTCTTCAGATCCAGAGCTTGGGTTTCTCTGCCAGGGGCCTCTGGGTGAGTTGGAGAGGGGGTGCTGTGTCCTGTGGCAGGCTGCCTCTCTGTCCTTCCCCTCTGACCTTCCCCCCCGCTAGGGCAATCTTATGGTGGTGCTCTCAGGGGAGTGCCAGAAGGGGTTGGAACTTCTCAGTCTGATCCTCAGCCGGGTTTTCTCTGCCAGGGGTTGGGGGGGGCACTGGTGATAGGACTTGGTGCTGGATCTTATTGTGCTTTACCCAGGAGCGTCTCAGGATGTGTTGAAATGACCACAGTCTCAGATCCCGAGCTGAAGTTTGTTTGCTGGGAGCAGCTGGCAGCACTCGGTTCCTGGCACTGTGAAGCTGCTGTGCGCCTCTTTATCCTTCTGCTCTGCCGTGGCAGGGTTCTGGTGGTGTTTGGGGGAGTGCCCAAAAGGATTGGGTTTTCTCAGCCCCTTATCTCAGGTTGGGGTACAGACAATGTGGTCTGTGGCAGTTTCTGCTGGATGCCTCCTGCTTCCTCCGAAGAGGGAATAGGGATTTTGTGCTGGGTGTTATGCCATTCTCCGTGGCGGTAGCTCCATTGTGATGACGGCAGGTACCAGTGGTCAGTCAGAAATTCCAGGAAAGACTGGGTGACCATTGATCAGTCTTGCAACTTTCCTTTCCCGTGGGGTTTTCTTGTGACTGGGACTTTCAGTCTCTGGTGTTTTTGTGCCCACCAATCAGCCTGGGAAAGTGATCAGGACATGCAGGTGTGCAGCTCTGGCCTGAGACCCAGTGCCTGTGTTACCTGGGATATCTTCCGGGTTCTGGCTGTGAGGCCTGAGAATGGACCCAACCAATTCCCATGCTGTGGGAGCCTCCCTTCACCTGGGAAACATGATCGCTGTGGTTTTAGGGCCCAGAGTTCAGTCTCCTGGTCGCTGCATGGAGACTGTTGTCCTGCTTCTCAGACACAGTGTTCTCCTGGTGCCACCATCTTGCCCCCCCCATTCCTGCAGTTTTTAATATTCTTTCTTTGTTCTGTAATTTAGTGTTTTCATTATTATGTGGTGGGAGGATTTTCTTTTCTGTTCCAATCTATTTAGAGTTATATAAGCTTTTTGTATGTTTATAGTTTTTTTGTTGTTGTTGTTGTTGTTGGATAACTTTTCTCTCTGATTTTGTTGAAAGTATTTTCTGGGCCTTAGAACTGGGAGTCTTCTTCTTCTATTCCTATTATTCTTAGGTTTGCTTTTTTCACAGTGTCTCTGATTTCTTGGATGACCTCTGTCATGAGCTTTTTGGATTTACCATTTTCTTTGACTAATGTATCGATTTTTTTCAATCATATCTTCTACCCCTGAGATTCTCTCTTCCATCTCTTGTATTCTGTTGGTGATGCTGTATCAGTTATTCCTGTGCTCTTCCCTAGGTTTTCCAGGGTTACCTCAGATTTTATTGATTCTAGTTTAAATTTTAGGTCTTAAACAGTTTTATTCATTTCCCTCTCCTGCCTGAATGTAGTTTCCTGTATTTGCTTAATTTCTTTAAGAGATTTAATTCTTTCACCTGTTTGCTTGCATTTTCTTGTTCTAGTTTGAAGGATGCATTTTCCTCCATTAAGACAATTAAAAAATGGGGTACAGAGCTAAACAGAGAATTCTCTGTAGAGGAATATAGAATGGCAGAGAAACACTTAAAGAAATGCTCAACGTGTTTAGCCATCAGGGAGATGCAAATAAAAACGACCCTGAGATTTCACCTTATACCCATCAGAATGGCTAATATCAAAAACTCAAGTGACAACACATTCTGGAGAGTTTGTGGAGAAAAAGGAACCCTCCTCCATTGCTGGTAGGAATGCAAACTTGTACAAACACTTTGGAAATCAATCTGGCACTTTCTCAGACAACTAGGAGTTGTGCTTCCTCAAGATCCAGCTAAACCACTCCTAGGCATATACCGAAAAGATGCTGAAGTACACAACAAGGACATTTGTTCAACCATGTTCGTAGTAGCTTTATTCGTAACAACCAGAACCTGGAAACAACCTTGATGTCCCTCAATGGAGGAATGGATAATTGTGGTACTTTTACACAATGGATTATTACTCAGCACTTAAAAACAAGGAAATCATGAAATTTACAGGCAAATGGTGGGATTCAGAAAAGATCATCCTGAGTGAGTTATCCCAGGAGCAGAAAGACACACACAGTATATACTCATTTATAAGGGGATACTAGATCTATAAGATAGGATAAACATACTAAAATCTGTACACCTAAAGAAGCTAAGCAAGAAGGAGGACCCTGGGTAAGGTAATCAATCCTCACTTAGAAAGACAAATGGGATAGACATTCGAAGTAGGAGAAAACAAGAAATAGGACAGTAGCCTACCATAGAGGGTCTCTGAAAGACTCTATCTAGCAGTGTATCAAAGCAGATGCTGAGACTCATAACCAAACCTTGGGCAGAGTGCAGGGAATCATATGAAAGAAGGGGGAGGTAGTAAGATCTGGAGAGGATAGGAGCTCCACAAAGACCAAATATATCTGGGCACAGGGTCTTTTCTTAGATTGATTCTTCAACCAAGGACGGTACATGAATATAACCTAGAACACCTGCTTGGACGTAGCCCATGGCAGCTTAGCCTCCAAGTGGGTTTCCCTGGTAAGGAGAACAGAGATTGTTTCTGACATGAACTCAGTGACTGGCTCTTTGACCTCCCTCTACTCCCTGAGGGAGGAGCAGCCTTGCTAGGCCATAGAGGAGGACAATGCAGCTAGTACTGATGAGACCTGATAAACCAGGGTCAGATGGAAGGGGAGGAGGACCTCCCTATCAGTGGATGTAGAGAGAGGCAGGGAGGAGATGAGGGAGGGATGATAGGATTGTGAGGGAATGAGGGAGGGGGCTACATCTGGGATACAGATTAAATAAACTGTAATTAATATAAAAATAAAAATTTAATTAAAAAAGAACTCTATTATTTTCATAACCTCAGAGTTAACAACTTTTTCTTAAGCTTCGGTTGTGATAGTATCTCCAGCACTTGCTGTGGTAAGCCTGCTGGTTTCTGGTGATGTCAAATGACCCTTGGATATGTTGCTTGTATTTGTACTTTGCCCTCTATCATTTTGATGCTTCTGTTGTTAAAAGGTCTGATGGTCTCTGATGTTCAGATAGTTCCAGAGTAGGTAGGTGTTGGCCTCCTCTGGAGGACAGACAGAAGATCTGAGTCAGAGTTTTAGTACTGCTTCCTCTGCTGTCTTTGACCCATTTGGGTCAGGTAGATAAGGAGTGAGCAGGGAGTGGGCTCTAACCTGGATGTTGCTCTGCCAGATATGAGTCTCCATGAAATGGAGGACCGCTGGCTGAATGACCTCTCTTCTGGCTGTGCCCCAGGTAGGTCAGGAAGATCAGGCAGATCAGGAAGATTACAGGTGGGCATTGGTATTTTGAGGCCAGATGCCACAACAAATGGGTAATCAGGTGCTGGCATTATGGATTCAGATTCAGTCACACAGCTGCTTGCTGGCCCAGCATGTGCTGAGCTCCTAGCATTCAGGTTCACCTTGGCTTCGCCATCTTGGGTCTAGGACCCTGTAAGTCTGTTTTGTCCATCTGGTCTCTATACTAGAGTTGGGATGTTGTCTCTGATCCAGACACTGCCCTTGGGAAAGCAGGAGGCAGAAGTGATGTGAGATCTGGTTGATGGAATGAAGCACTCCTGGACCAGCCACCTGCTTTTTGGGCAGGCACAAAGCATGTTGTGGGTACAACAAGCCATAGACTGTGTTTGGTCCCTGGGTCCTGTGAATTAAAGTTGGGATGCTGGCTTCAGTAACCAGGTAGGGGAGCAGGAGTGATCCTAAGTCTGGTTGCTGGATGGGATCTGCATTCTGCACTCACTCAGGTAGGCTGGAAACACTGTGCAGGCACGGCCAGACCAGGACTATGCTAGGCAGAAAGTGACTTGTCCCGAGCCTGTTCTGGAGAAAGACAGTTTAGGCTGGAACCATATGTTCTCTGCACTCTGTATGTTCTCTCCTCTCTGGGTGAAGCACTGATGTCAGTGTTTGGGAGTTCCTCCCTAGTTTACTGTCAGTAACCACAGTCTAACACCTCTAAGATACAGTACTCGTTGGCCACCACCATCTTGGAACAATCAGACTCTGTTTTTTTTTTACATTAGAGTATCTCCCAATTCTCATCAAAGAAGCTTCTTTTTGCCCAGGATGATCACTGACACATACAGTCACAACTGGTCAAGGTTCTCAGAATGGGAGACTGCAGATGGCTCAGCCTTTAATGAAATATCTACACTACTTCTTTCTCTAGAACATTGGGGAACATTTTGAAGTGTGGAGGGCAGGAAGACCATGAGAGAAGTGGACTGTGCATGGCTGTAAGGAAACTTTTCTGGACACATCAGGGAAGTTGCATAAATAGAGTCCTAATATCATCATGGACCTGGGACCTGGGAGCTCCACTCCTAGCTGAGGCACTATTGGCAATTGATAAATGGCATGAAAAGTAAAGTTAATATTTTTGCTAGTATATCCTTTGGCAGGTTGATTTCCCAATAGTGGATGGCCAGACATACTTAATAATGAAAAGCAAAAATTTGACTTGATATTGTTTGTATGTGTGTGTTTTAAAAAGGACAGAGTTGAGTGAGTATGGCAGGAAGGGTAAACCTGGAAGGAGTTTGGGGAGAGGATGGTTAATGTGGTTCAATTATGTCATATATGTGTAATTCTCAAAAACCAATTAAAGTAATATTTGGTGACAAATTCAATCATGAGGAGTAATAAACAAAAACAAACAAAAAGTCAAACAAAAACAAACTAATAAAGATGTAAAACTCTGTAAGACAGTTGGATATAAGTGAAATCTGTAGAACCAAACTATACATTTTTTTTCTTTCCATATATACATGGAATATTCTCCAGAATGAAACATTTGTTAGGTCAGAAAGAAAGTCTAAACATATTTGAAATAATCGAAACACTCTAATGTGATATTGTAAAGGTTGTTTTTATTTTGTAAGATGACAGGATGAGATGAGAGCTGTATTGACCCTTTACTAATACATGGATTGCGCTGAGCCCAAAATATTTATATTTAAATACCCTTAGGCCTAGGACTGGAATCTCTAACCTTTGTACAATCTAATGTTCTGTAAGCCCAGACCTTGAAAGCTTCAGCTTCCAGCAACTACCTACTAACCTAGCCCAAAAGTGTTTTCAGCCTCTGAGACTTAAATATAAATGAATTCATTCTTTCTAGCTTTTTCTGAACTCTGGCTGGTGGGTTCAACTCAGCTGTTCTGGTGTAAAACTCATCCCAAAGCTGACTGATTCAAACTGGCTTATTTAGCCTTCTCTTTGAATTCTTCTGCTTAGAAAACCTAAAATTTGCTCAAGTACACAACAAGGACATTTGTTCAACCATGTTTGTAACAGCTTTATTTGTAATAGCCAGAACTTGGAAGCAACCCAGATGTCCATCAACGGAGGAATGGATACAGAAATTGTGGTATTTTTACACAATGGAATACTACTCAGCAATCAAAAAGGAGGAAATCATGAAATTTGCAGGCAAGTGGTGGGATCTAGAAAAGATCATTCTGAGTGAAGTATCCCAGAAGGAGAAAGACAAACTTGGTATATACTCGCTTATATAGACCTACAAGATATGATAAACATAATGAAATCTACACACCTAAAGAAGATAATCAAGAAAGTGGACACAGGCAAAGGTGATTAATCCTCATTTAGAAAGACAAATGGGATGTGCATTGAACTTATGACAGGAGTCTACCACAAAAGGCATCTGAAAGACTCTACCTAGCAGTGTTTCAAAGCAGACACTAAGACTCATAACCAAACCCTCGACAGAGTGCAGGGAATCATATGCAAGAAGGGAAGTTAGTATGATGTGGAAAGGATAGGAGCTCTACAAGGACCAAACATATCTGGGCACAGGGTCTTTTCTGAGACTGACACTCAACCAAGGACCATCTATGGATATAACCTAGAACTTCTGCTCGGATGTGGCCCATGGTAGCTCAGTAACCAAGTAGTTTTCCAAAGTAAGGGGAACATGGACTATTTCTAACAGGATTTCAAGGGCAGGCTGTTTGACCCCCCCACCCCCCCGGGGAGGAGCAGTCTGTTAGGCCACAGAGGAGGACTTTGCAGCCAGCCCTGAAGATACCTGATAAAACAGGGTCAGATGAAAGGGGAGGAGGTCCTCCCCTATCAGTGGACTTGGAAAGGGGCAGGGAGGAGACCAGGGAGGGAGTGTGGGGTTGGGGAGGGAATGAGGGAGCGGGATACAGCTGGGACACAGAGTTAACAAAATGTAACTAAAAAGAAAAAAAAAATAAACCAGAAAAAAAAAAAAAGTGAACCCAGGCATTACCCACCTGAACCTTAGTTAGTTAGTTAGTTAGTTAGTTAGTTAGTTAGTTAGTTAGTTAGTTAGTTAGTTTTTTCTGAGATAGGGTTTTTCTGCGTAGCCTTGGCTGTCCTGGACTCACTGTGTAGACCAGGCTGGCCTCGAACTCACAGAGATCTGCCTGCCTCTGGCTCCCAGAATGCTGGGATTATAAGCATGTGCCACTGCACCTGGCTTAGTATATGGTTTCTAATAAAAAAAATATTTAGGAAAAAAAAAAAAAAAGAAAACCTGCCTCCAAATTTCCCAAGCTGAACTGCACTGAATTGCCTGCATCAAAATCTACTGATCTGCACCTTACTGGAGTTACTCCTGTACTGTACTCTCCTCCTACTCTCTCTTTGCTCTTCTTAAATAGCTTCTCTTTCCTGACCTTGTGAGAGTTGGGTGTATCCTATCTCTGATTCATTCTTGCCCAATCTTTTCCTGATTCATACCTTTGTCCGTCCCTCCACTATGTGACATTGGTTTTTAAATAGTGTGTACTAAAGGCATGTCTGTATTCCAGTCAGAGAGATTAAAGATGTGTATTCCAGCCAGAAAACATAAAGATGTATACTAAGTGTGTGTCTGCATTTCAGCTGAATCACACAAATTTAGGCCTTTGGATATGATCTCTTGACAGAGTAGTCATGATGCTGGATTAAAATTCTTCTACATGATGTCTTACTAAAATGACAATTTATAAATGCAAACATAACAAATTTAAGGAACTGAGAGTATGTGAACATTTGAAAACCCTGAACAAACATTAAGCACAACATCTCTCTCTCTCTCTCTCTCTCTCTCTCTCTCTCTCTCTCTCACACACAAAAAAAAAATCATGGCTTTTAAAGTAAGTGAAAATGAAAAGAAATTACACAGAAACTTGTACTAACTAATATGAATATCAAAATGTATAGTTGTAAGCAACCAATCTGTTGAAAATCTGAAAAGTCAATAACATTTAATTTGAACAAATAAGAAAGAACAAACAAAGCCTAGTGTAAGCAAAGGGAAGAGAGTGAATCAGGGCAGGATAGCACTGAATGAACTAAAGGTAGATATAATACTTTGTGTGTTGGAAACCAGAGACTAATTGTTAAAAAGACTAAATGTTCACAGAGCTTTAGCTGGATTTATTCGGAAAATGGTTAATAATTATTTGAGAAGATTAAAATTACTAAAAGAAAGTAATCCTAGAACTCAGGAGGTGAGGTGGTAGTTGAATTCAAGCCTGGCCTGTGCAGAAATAGGGAAACCCATCTCCAAACAGAGAAAAGCAAGAAAGCAAACTAACGAAAAATCACAGAAAAAAGAAAAGCAAGAAAAAGTAACTTTACCACTGACACACACAAAAAGTTAATTAAAACAGAATACTACAGCCCATAGTCAGTATTCTTATAAACACTTAATGCTTATTCCTTACTCAGAAAGCAGCGATCAAAGACAATGTGAGCTGTGATGTGAGACTGAGGCCACGCAGGTTAAGTATAAAGTCCTTGTTTCAAACCAAACAAACAAAAGAACATGCATCCCAGTAAATATAACCTACATCAAATAGATAAATTCCTAGACATGCATTAATCAACACAAGTTATAAAATAGATTACTTAAAATAAGTAAAGACATTACATTAATAGTAAATGTTAAAACTTGTGAAAAAGAAATGATCAATTCCAGATGGTTTCATTAATTCTACCAAATGTCATAGAAGACTTAATACTAATCATTTACAAAACAAGAATGTCACAAGCTAACAACACTTTCCACAAAAGCTGTTATTAGTATGATAGAAAAGTCCAATAATAGACTTGCCGAAACCACACCAGTAGCATACCTCTTATGAAAATAGGCATCCTAACTCCCTCAAGGTAAAAGCAGTTCAAGTCCACAGGTATATAGAATGATCACCTATCATTGCCCAAGCAAATCTAAACCAGTACACAAGATCTTTTAATGCAGTATTAGTCAACATGCCATATTAACAAACGAAAGGGAAAACAAACATTTCAATGGATACAGAAGAAACTTGAGACTACTATCCATTCAGCCATGACATAAAATTCATAACTAGAAAAAGAGACTCCCTAAAGCTGCTGAAATGTACATAAAATCTGTAAGTAAGTATTCAACATAACAGTGAACCACTTAATGATTTTTCTCTAAGTTCAAAATCAGGATAAGAACAACAGGTTTTTTTTTTTTTCTCATTTCTATTTAACATGGTGTTTGATAAATTTAAGCTGCATAGTTATGACAATAAATAAATACATAGATAGGTAGATAGATAGATAGATAGATAGATAGATAGATAGATAATAAAATATATCAGGATAAGACAAAAAGGGAAAATCCTAAGTCCAGTAAGGCTTCAAGAGACAACATCAACTATACTTTATATAAATAACCCCAAAATACAATTAGAAAACATTCTATTTGTAATGAGATTTAAAAATATGGAATAATTTTTATCTCCCTTTTCTTCCATAAAGTTTCCTACACTTTGTCCAAAGTTTGGCTGAGTCTTAGTATCTCCTTCCATACCCTAATGGGTAGAGCCTTTAAGAGGCCTCCTGTGGAAGGCTCCTCTCCTGTTCCCTGTCTTCTCCTACTTCCAATGTCTGTCCTGCTTGCCCTTCTCTGTAAGGTTTCAGCCTCTTCACTAGGGTTCTCTTTGTTCCTTAGCTTCTTAAGGAAGATGATGCATCCAGAGTTGGTGATACTTAATAGACTAGGGTCAGATAGAAGGAGAGGAATTCCTCCCTTATAGTGAACTAGGGAAGGGGCATAAGGAAAAAGAGGGAGGGTGGATGGGACTGGAAGGAGATAGAGGGAGCTACAGCCAGGATACAAAGTAAACTATAATAAACAAACAAATAAAAAGTAAAAAAATATAGCATACTTAAGAATGAATCAAACAATTATAATAAGTAAATAGAAACATTTCATTTTATCAATTGAAATATATTGTTGGTTATGATTCAACAATTGATATCCTATAAACAAATTTTTATATTTATAATGAACTCTACTTTTGCAGTATACAGACAATTCAATGAAAATTAACAACCTACTAAGATATGGCTTCGGGGCAGATTTCTGCATGTGAGGTAAGAATAAAGGTGCATCCTTACCTCAGCCTAATGCAGCCTGAGAACTTAAGGAGGATATTTTACATAAATGTAGAACAAAATGAAAGGATTCTGACAGAAAATGTGAGCCACTTTCTGGGCTTTCCATCACTGTGTTTATCCGTGTTGCTGCCGAATGATAACAAGAGACATCAAAGGATGGCTTGGTTTGTCTATTCTAGGATACAGTGAGCAGAATTTCATCTTAGAAGATTTTTTTTTTCAAATTCAATAAATCTTCCACTTATTTATTTTCTTTTTGGGGGTCCATGTCTTAGCTAATTTTTGCTACCCAGCCTATATATATCAAACAGTTTTGGTAACTAACATCTCATGTGGCCATGAAAAAACAACTATTGAGGTATTTGTTTTCTATGTTATCAAGAAGTGTGTGCCCAACTATTATACTGTTCTCTTCTGTTTTATCTTCTATGTTCTTTTGTGTTTGACAGTATTTTTTCCTTTTGTATTTTATTTATTTATTTTTCAATTTATTTTTCTTTTTATTAATTACAATTTATTCACTTTGTATCTCCTCTGTAGCTCCCTCCCTCCTCCCCTACCAATCCCACCCTTTCTCCCTCTTCCCTACCTGTGCCCTTCTCCAAGTCCACTGATAAGGGAGGATCTACTCCCATTCCCTCTGAACCTTGTCTGTCAGTTCTCATCAGAAGTGGCTGCATTGTCTTCCTTTGTGGCCTCTGTGGTAAGATAGCTTCTCACTCAGGGGGAGGTGATCAAATAGCAGGCCAATCAGTTCCTGTCCCCATTACTATGGAACCCACTTGGACACTGAACTACCATGGGCTACCTCTGTGCAGGGGTTCCAGGCCATCTCCATGAGTGGTTCTTATCTGGAGTATCAATCTCAGAAAAGATACCTGTGCCCAGACTTTTGGGATCTGTTGCACTCCTTTTGAAGTTCCTGTCCCCACAAGGTCTTTCCATCTCCCCCTTCTTTCACAAGATTCCCTACACTCTGCCCAAAATTTGGCTATGAATCTCAGCATCTGCCTCAATACCCTGCAGGGTAGAGTCTTTCAGAGGCCCTCTGTGGTAGGCTCCTATCCTATTCCCTGTTTTCTCCCTCCTCTGATGTCCATCCTCTTTGCCTTTCTGAATGGGGATTGAGCATCATAGCTAGAGTCTTCCTTCTTGATTAGTATCTTTAGGTGTACAGATTTTAGTAGGT
The DNA here is from genome assembly GCF_907164565.1 of Psammomys obesus. Taxonomy (NCBI): domain Eukaryota; kingdom Metazoa; phylum Chordata; class Mammalia; order Rodentia; family Muridae; genus Psammomys; species Psammomys obesus. The sequence continues at coordinate 3,943,097 of NW_026596051.1, forward strand.
TTATCCTATATATCTAGTATTCACTTATGAGTGAGTATATACCCTGTGTGTCTTTCTGTTTTTGGGATACCTCACTCAGGATGATCTTTTCCAGTCCCTACAATTTTTCTTCAAATTTCATGATTTCCTTGTTTTTTATTGCTGAGTAGTATTCCATTGTGTAGATGTACCACAATTTCTGTATCCATTCCTCTGTTGAGTGGCATCTAAGCTGTTTCCAGCTTCTGGCTATTACGAATAAAGCTACTACAAACATGGGTGAGCAGGTGTCCTTGTTTATATTTGAGTGTCTTTTAGATGTATGCATAGGAATGGTATAGCTGGATCTTGAAGAAGAGCTATTCCTAATTGTCTGAGAAAGTGCCAAATTGATTTCCAAAGTGGTTGTACAAGTTTACATTCCCACCAGCAGTGGAGTAGGGTTCCACTTTCTCCACATCCTCTCCAGCATGTGCTGTCACTTGAGTTTTTGATCTTAACCATTCTGATGGGTATAAGGTGAAATCTCAGGCAGGGTCGTTTTGACTTGTATTTCCATGATGACTAACAACACTGAACGTTTCTTTAAGTGTTCCTTTGCTATTCGATATTCCTTTATTGAGAATTCTCTGATTAGCTCTGTACCCCATTTTTTTAACTGGATTACTTGACTTGTTGCTGTTTAATTTCTTGAGTTCTTTATATATACTGGATATTAGACCTCTGTCAGATAGAGGGTTGGTGAAGATCCTCTCCCAATCTGTAGGCAGTCGTTTTGTTTTGATGACAGTGTTTTTTGCTTTATAGAATCTTTTCAGTTTCATGAGGTCCCATTTATTGATTGTTGCTCTTAGAGCCTTGACAGCATTTTTTAATTTAACTTATGAAGTTAAATAAATATTAGTAAAATAAAAAGTGTATTGTTTAAAGTGTTGTCTATTGTGCTAAATTCTCATGACCTTTTCAGGTTAACCTAGCTGGGGTGATAGGGCATCAGGAAATGGCATATAACACATAAAGAAATGCTGGAATCAGATGTTTCATGTTCTCTAATGCATTGTAGAAGAAGCATGCCTGAAACTCAGTAAATTACCTACATACAGGAGGAGAGAGTTAGTTAATCTCAGTAGCAATTATCTTTAATGGAACAGTCTCAGGCTGCGGCCATCTGGAAGGAAGAAGCAGTGGTTTATACTTGCAGTGTACAATGGATTTAGATGAAGAGCTAATGTCCTTCAACACCCATATTTGGACCAATGGAAGGCTTTTTATTCTTCTGGGCCTGACCCAAGTAAGGCTGTGACACTCCCAATTAGTTCCTTTGTAGGACTGTGCTTGTGCCAACAACACACATTTACTTAGAACTTCATCTGCTTCTCAAACTAACTTCCTGTGTGAAAAAAAAAATATATGTGCTTTCTAGAATATAACAGGATTGTTTGTATTTCTGAGTTTCCACCGCTTCTTCTTCCTTCCTGAGTACTTTTAGTCACTCCTCAAAGCTCAGACCTCTGGTTTCATGAAGACAGCCATCTCTGAGGATTCAGATCATGGTTTTGATTCAGGTTGTTCCTATGAGTACCTTTCTAATAGTGTCTTATATCTACACCAAGAACTATTATAGTAGATTGTACATTGCTTGTACATGAAGTCTTCCATATGCTTTCACATATTTTTTTGTTACATAAGTAGAACCTAACATTTGTACTTTAGGTTCCTAAAATAGTTAAATATGAGTAAATAAAATAAAAACATTAAAAATTAATAGTTGCAAAGTAATATGAGAATAAACCTATTATGAAAAAGTTAAACTGTTCAAATTAAAGTGTTGTGCAGGGACCTTAATCTATATTTTTCTTCAAAAAATTCAACATCTCAGGTGTTGAGTAAACAATGGTTCTTGAGGGATGGTTTCAACTTCAAGACCAATTTCACTTCAAAAACTTGTGACATGGCTTATTTCTCAGGGGCTGTGATATTTTTTTCTCTATCACAGACACAGTTGGTCTAAAAGCAATAATTTCCTGGGCAGGAATCCAATTCTGTAACCATCTCTGTCAGCATGCAGCTTCTATATTGTATCTATAAGACTCAGTTGGATCCATCAACATAAACTCAGATAGCTTTCCTATAAGGATTAAATATGTTTTGAAACTAAAGCATTTGACACAAAGTTCAGAACTGGAAATACCCACAGTATATTGAATAAATAAGCATTTGAATGTTACAGATATACATATTTACTTGCATGCATCATACAGTTTTGCTTCTTCACGTCTCAAAAAATTTTCTTATAGTTTTTTTCCAAACTAGTTAAATGTATTATTATTGATCTCACTCTATTCCCTGGGCAGCACACTGACTTTAGTTTGTGATCATTAGTAGAGATGGATGAAGCATAGGAGATTATCCATAAGGAATTTCTAAGTTTCTAAAGATGGTATCTTTGTATGCACTTATATAAGGGAATAGTTTGAAAAGAACAGGGCAGATGTTTGAAACTATTCAAGGAGAGGTACTGTTTCCACTGAGAAACCTTATAGAATCATACACACAGAGAATGGGAATTCAAAATTTTCATCCTTAATATTTGAGTATCAATTTTCAATGAGTGAAGGGTTGTTACTATTGTTAAAGATAAGTTTAGTTTGTTATCATTGAAGATTTTACACCAGCTTCAGACAGAGACTTGGTGACCTTTTCAGAGCAATTCTTTGATAAATGGGTTAATATTTTATATTCTTACATGGTGAAAATGATCTATCCCTCTAAAAAAAAATCTCACAGGAACTGTACTCTTTTCTTCTTCCATCATCTCTTCCATCTCATCTCCCCTATTTTTTCTCTTACCTTTTTCTATTTCTAGGACAATATCAGCATAAAATTCACTTCACTCTTGCAGGATTAAGCTGGGTATAGCTTACGCAACGATTCAAAGAAAATTAAATGACCTAAACCCTGTTTCTTTAGATATTCCAAAACAGAACCTTCATTCTCATCAAAGTTTTATGAGAATATTTTCTAGCTTAGGTGTCTCTTTTCTCTACCTTGATTTTCTTGATCAGATAGTTTATATATTTATATCTGTGTACATGCCATATTTGATATATCAGAAACAGCAATTCAGAAATTTATAGATAGATAGCAGCCAAATGGGTGCCCCTGGTTGACACAAACAATACAAACTCAGGTAACAAATAGCCTCGGGTAAATTTTTATAATCCTCTAAGCTATACATAGATCATAAAATAAAATAAATAAGATGAAAAATTTTAACTACTTCCTTGAATTGACAATCAGTAACTTACTGAATCTGAAACACAGAATAGACAATGCAATTTTATTTCAACTAAAAGTTATTAAGTTTGTGATGAATTCTTTGGGTCATCTGTTAATTCAAACACTAAAAATGAACATAAGACAATCAATTTACTTTTTATTAAACTTATATTTTATTTTTAAAATTTCATATATGGGTACTTTAGTCACATAATTTCACCCTTTCTCCCTCTGTCATTGTTCTTGTGCCTTTTGTATACAGGAGGGATTCAGATTTTTTGAGTTAATTTTGTATCCAGCCACTTTGCTGAAGTTGTTTATCAGCTGAAGGAGTTCCCTGGAAGAATTTCTCTTAGTATACTTATATGTACAAAGAGTATTGGTATTAGCTCTTCTTTGAAGGTCTGGTATAATTCTAGGCTGAAACCATTTGGCCTTAGGTTTTTTTTTTTTTTTTTTTTTGGATCGTAGATTTTGACAACAACTTTTATTTTCTTAGGGAATATAGGACTATTTAATTTATTTACCTGATCTTGATTCTGCTTTGGTAAATGGAATCTATCAAGAAAATTTTCCATTCATTTACATTTTAAAATTTTGTTGGATATGGGCTTTAGAAGTAGGACTTAATGATCCTTTGTATTTCATCAGTAGCTGTTATGTCCCTTTTTCATTTCTGATTTTCTGATTTGGATAGTGTCCCTCTGCTCCTCTGCTTTTTAGTTAGTTTGGCTAAGAGTTTGTTCATCTTGTTGATTTTTTCAAAGAACCAGCTCTTCATTTTGTTGGTTTTTTGAATTATTCTCATTGTTTCTAATTTATTGATTTCAGTTATAAGTTTGTTTATTTTTTTCAGAAGTCTACTCCTTTTGGTTGTGTCTGCTTCTTTTTTTTCCAGTGCTTTCAGTTGTGCTGTTAAGTTGCTTTTATGAGACTCTCCAAATTTCTTTATGAAGGCACTTAGTGCTATGAAATTTCCTCTTAGCACTGCTTTCATTGTGTCCCATAAGTGTGGGTAAGTTGTACTTTCATTTTCATTGAGTTCTAGGAAATATTTAATTTCTTCCTTTATAAAAGATAAATTAGCTGAGAAAGAAAGTAGGGAAACAACACCCTTCACCAGATGGCTAAAGACTAGTGTAAAACCACAACCAATAAAATCCAAGTCAATATGGCATCTCCATAGGCCAGTTATCCAAAGGCAAGGAGCACTGGATACTCTAGCACAGTTGAAACACAAGAAAATGATATACTTATGAAGATGATAACAGAAGAAACCAATACAATTCATAAAGAAATACAGAAAAATGCAGTTATAAACAGATCGAGACCATTAGAGAGGCCTGTAAAGCGGAAATGAATAAATCATTCAAAGAAATACAGGAAAACACAAACAATGAAGTGAATGAAATCAATAAAATGTTTATGAACTGAAGATGGAAATGTAAATAATAAAGTAAGCACAAACTTAGGCAATTCTGGAAATAGAGAACTTAGAGGAAAAAAAAAAAAACCCAGGATATCACAGAGGTAAGCATTTCTAACAGAATAGAAGAGATAGAGGAAAGAATTTCAGGTGTAGAAGATACAATGGAAGAAATTGATGCATCTTTTAAAGAAAATGTAAAATCTAAAAATTTCCTGACATAAAACACACAAGAAATCAAGGATGCAATGACAAGACAAAATCTAAGAATAATAAGAACAGAGGAAAAAGAAGATTCCCATCTCCAAGGTTCAGAAAATATTCTTAGCAAAGTCGTCGTAGAAAATTTTCCCAATTTAAATGAAACAATGCCTATAAGCATATAAGAGACCTGTAAAACACCTAATAGATTAGACCGGAAAAGAAAATCCTCTACCACATAACAATCAAATCACTAAATGTACAGAAAAAAATATTAAAAGCTGCAAGGGAAAAAGGCCATGTAAGATATAATGGTAAACCCATCAGAATCATACCAGACTTCTTGATAGACACTATGAAAGACAGAAGAGCCTAGACAGATGCCATGCAAAACTTAAGAGAACATAGATGTCATCCCAGACTACAATATTTAGCAAATTTCTCAATTATCATAAATAGAGAAAACAAGAAATACTATGAAAAAAATAAAACAAATTTAAACTACGTATCTTCAAATCAAGCAGATGATACTAGAAGGAAAAATTCATTCTAAGAATGCTAACTACACCGAGAAAAACACAGGAAATAAATAAATTCACTACAGGAAAACTATAGTAGATAAGCACACAAACACTCTACACAACCAACATCAAAACAAAAGGAACTAACGGTCATTAGTCATTATTCTCTCTGAACACCAGTGGACTCAACTCACCAATAAAAAAACACAGACTAACAAAATGGATATGTAACAGAACCCAACATTCTGTTGCACACAAGAAACACACTTCAGCCACAAAGATAGCTATTGCCTGAAAGTGAAGGGAGGGAAGAAGGTTTAACAAGCAAACAAACACAACGGCACCCAAAACTTGGATTTATAACAAAAACAAGATATTCAATGATAAAAACAAATTTCAACAGTACCTACACAAAATTCCAGCATTACAGAAGACACTAGAAGAGAAAATACAACCCAAGAAAAGTAGATACTTTCAAGGAAACACAGAAAATAATTAACCTCACTACAGTAAAACAATAAGCAACCAAGCACACAATTTATGACCACAGCCAACATCAAAATCAAAGGAACTAACAGCCACTGGTCATTAATCTCTCTCAACATCAATGGACTCAATTTTCCAATAAAAAGACATAGACTAACAGAATGGATTCGTAAACAAAAGCCAGCAATCTGTTGCATACAAGAAACACACCTAATTCACAAAGATAGACATTACCTGAGGAAAAAGGGTTGTAAGACAGCTTTCCAAGGAAATAGACCCAAGAAGCAAGCAGGAGTAGCCATTCTACACCAACAGCACATGCTATAAGAGTAAAAATCAATTTGGGACCTCATGAAACTGAAAAGCTGCTGTAAAGCAAAGGACACCATGATCAAAATAAAACGACTGCCTACAGATTGGGAAAGAATCTTCACCAACCCTTTATCTGAGAGAGGGATAATATCCAGTATATATAAAGAAATCAAGATGTTAAACAGCAACAAATCAAGTAATCCAATTAAAAATGGGGTACAGAGCTAAACAGAGAATTTTCTGTAGAGCAATATCGCTGGAATCTTATATAAGAAGTGGGAAATAATAAGACATGGAGAGGACAGGAACTTCACAAGGAGAGCAACAGAACTAGAAATTTGAACAGAGGGGTCTTCCCAGAGACTCATACTCCAACCAAGTACCAGGCATGGAGATAACCTATAACCCCTGCTCAGATGTAGCCCATGGCATTTTAGTGTCCAAGTGGGTTACATAATAATGGGAAGAGGGACTGCCTCTGACATAAACTGAATGGCCTGCTCTTTGATCACCTCTCCCTGAGGGGGAAACAGACTTATCATGCCACAGAAGATGACAATGCAGCCACTGCAAATGAGATCTGATAGATTAAGATCAGAAGGAAGGGGAGGGAGACCTCCCCTATCAGTGGACTTGGGGAGGGGCATGCATGAAGAAGGGAAGGTGGAATAAGGAGGTGAGGAGGGGTGGGTTTATGGGGGATACAAAGTGAATAAAGTGTAACTAATAAAAGTTAAAAAAAAGCACGGATATAAGCCTGAGGGAGTGGATCTGCAATTATAATAAAAGAGAAGGAAGAATTGTTCTGTGAAAAAAAAAAAAAAGACATTACATGAAGAAAAAGGGTTGGAAGACAGCTTTCCAAGCAAATGGACCCAAGAAGCAAGCAGGAGTAGCCATTGTAATATCTGATAAAATAGACTTTCAACCAAAATTAATCAAAAGTGATGGAGAAAGACAATTCATACTCATCAAGGGAAAATTCCACCAGGAAGACATCACAATCCTGAACATCTATGCCACAAATACAAGAGCACCCACATTTGTAAAAGAAACATTGATAAAATTTAACCACACATAGATCCCCACACATTAATAGTGGGAGACTTCAACACCGCACTCTCAACAAAGGACAGGTCAACTAAACAGAAATTAAACAAAGGAACAATGTCTCTAACAGAGGTCATGAATCAAATGGACCTAACAGACATTTACAGAACCTTACTTCCAAACACAAAAGAATTTACTTTCTTCTCAGCACCTCATGGAACCTTCTCCAAAATAGACCATATAGTGGGTCACAAAGCGAGCTTCAACAGATACAAGAACATTGAAATAATCTCTTGTATATGACTGATCACGATGGAATAAAGCTAGACCTCAACAACAACAGAAATAGCAAAAAGCCTACACACACATGAAACTGAACAACTTGCTACTAAATGACAGCTGGTTCAGGAAAAAATTAAAGAAAGAAATTAAAGTCTTCCTAGAAATCAATGAAAATGAGGGCACAACATACCCAAACTTGTGGGACACAATGAAAGCAGTGCTAAGAGGAAAGTTCATAGCACTAAGTGCCTTCAAGAAGATATTCGACAAAGCTCATTCAAGCAACTTAATGGCTCACTTGAAAACCCTAGAAAAAGAAGAAACAGACACACCAAAAAGGAGTAGATGGCTGGGAATAATCAAACTCAGGGCTGAAATCAATCAATTAAAAACAAATAAAACTATTCCAAGAATCAATGAAACAAAAAGCTGGTTCTTTGAGAAAATCAACAAGATTGACAAACCCTTAGCCAAGCTAACTAAAAGGCAGAGAGACACCATCCAAATCAACAAAATCAGAAATGAAAAGTGGGGCATAACTACAGACACTGAGGAAATTCAAACAATCATTAGGACTGACTTCAAAAGTCTATATGCCACAAAATTTGAAAATCTAAATGAAATGGACAATTTTCTTGATCAATTCCACTTACCAAAACTGAATCAAGACCAGGTAAATCAATTAAATAATCCTATATCCCCCAAGGAAATAGAAGAAGTCATCAAAAGTCTCCCATTCAAAAAAAGGCCAGGACCAGATGGTTTCAGCACAGAATTCTACCAGAACTTCAAAAAAGAGCTAACTCCAGTTCTCTTCAAACTATTCCACAAAATAGAAACGGAAGGAACACTGCCAAACTCATTCTATGAAGCCACAGTCACCTTGGTACCTAAATCTCACAAAGACCCAACAAAGAAAGAGAATTTCAGGGCAATCTCCCTTATGAACATTGGTGCAAAAATACTCAACAAAATACTTGTGAACTGAATCCAAGATCACATCAAAGATATCATCCACTATGACCAAGTAGGCTTCATCCCACGTACGAAGGGGTGGTTCAATATAAGGAATTTCATCAATGTGATCCATCATATTAACAAACTGAAAGGAAAAAAAAAAAAAACACATGATAATCTCCCTAGATGCTGAAAAAGCATTTGACAAAAATCTAACATCCATTCATGTTTAAAGTCTTGGAGAGATCAGGGAAACAAGGCACATATCTAATCATAATAAAAGTGATATACAGCAAACCCATAGCCAATATCAAACTGAACGAAGTGAAACTTAAAGAAATTCCTCCGGAAGATCTTTTATTGTAGAGGATTGTTTTAGCAATTCTGGGTTTCTTGTTATTCCATATGAAGTTGAGAATTTTTCTTTCAGGGTCTGTAAAGAATTGTTTTGGTAATTTGATGGGAATTGCATTGAATCTGTAGATTGCTTTTGGTAAGATGGCCATTTTTCTATGTTAATCCTGCCAAGCCATGAGTATGGGAGATCTTTTCATATTCTGATATCTTCTTCTAATTATTTCTTCAGAGACTTGAAATTTTTTTCATACAAGTCTTTGACTAGTTTGGTTAGGTTTACACCAAGGTACTTCATGTCATTTGTGGCTATTTTGAAGGTTGTTGTTTCCCATATTTCTTTCTCAGCCCTTTTGTCTTTTGTATACAGGAGGGCTACTGATTTTTTTGAATTAATTTTGTATCTGGCCACTTTACTGAAGGTGTTTGTCAGCTATAGGAGTTCCCTGGTAGAATTTTTGGAGTCACTCAGGTATACTATCATATCATCTGCCAATAGTGATACTTTGACTTCTTCCTTTTCAATTTGTATCCCCTTGATCTCCTTCAACTGTCTCATTGCTCTAGCAAGGACTTCCAGAACTATGTTGAATAGATATGGAGAAAGTGGCCAGCCTTGTCTTGTCCCTTATTTCAGTGGGATTGCTTTAAGTTTCTCTCCGTTTAGTTTGATGTTGGCTATAGGCTTGCTGTATATTGCCTTTACTGGAACAGCCTTACAAGGCCACAGAGGATGACAATGCAGCCACTCTTAATGAGATCTGATAGATTAAGATCAGAAGGAAGGGGAGGGGGACCTCCCCTAACAGTGGACTTGAGGAGAGGCATTTGTGAAGAAGGGGGAGGGAAGGTGGGAGTAGGAGGTGAGGAGGTGGATATGGGGGGATACAAGGTGAATAAAGTGTAACTAAGAAGAGTTAAAAACCTGCTACAGAGGGCCTCTGAAAGCCAGAAGAAGATAACAGGAAAAAAACTAGGAACCTACTACAGAGGCCTCTGAAAGCCTCTGCCCTGCAGACTATCAAAACAGATGCTGAGTCTGATGGCCAACTGTCGGGCAGAGTGAATGGAATTTTATATAAGAAGTGGGAAATAGTAAGAGCTGGAGAGGACAGGAACTCCACAAGGAGAGCAACAGAACAAGAAAATTTGAACACAGGGAACTTCCCAGAGACTCATACTCCAACCAAGGACTATTCATGGAGATAACCTAGAACCCCTGCACAGATGTACCCCATGGCAGGTCAGTGTCCAAGTGGGTTACCTAGTAATGGGAAGAGGGACTACCTCTGACATAATCTGATTGGCCTGCTCTTTGATCATCTCCCCCTGAGGGGGGATGCAGCCCTACCAGGCCACAGAAGAGGACAATGCAGCCACTTTTGATGATAACTGATAGACTAAGTTCAGAAAGGAGAGGAGAACCTCCCCTATCAGTGGACTTGGGGAGGGGCATATATGCAGAAACGGGAGAGAGGGTGGGATCTTTTGAGGTGAGGAGGGAGGCGCTTATGGGGGGATACAAAATGAATAAAGTGTAATTAATAAAAAATAAAAAAGTTAAAAAAAGAACTGATATAAGCCTGAGTGAGTGGATCTACAATTGTAGTAAAAGAGAAGGAAGAATTGTTCTGTGAAAAAACAAACAGTCAAACAAAAAACAGCAAAACTTCTTTACCTTTCTTAAAATGTATTTTTTTTCTGAAATTTTTGTATAGATAGGCATAGGGTAGGTAATGCACCTCAAATCTTTGCAGAAAAGCCTTCTATATAACAGCTTTTTGCAGTTTCTATTCTCCTTGATGAGAGGAAAAATTTGAGTTACAAACTCTAGAATTGATTTTTACTTACCTCCCTCTGGCCAATTAATTTTTTTATATCCATTTTATTTCTACCTTCCCTTAAAATAACCAATTTTAATCAAGTAATAATAACTTTCTGCATACTCCCATATATAAGCTAAAGCAAAGAAATAAGTATCAGACAACTTCCTCATGTTGGTACACTCAACAACATTCTACATATGTGGGTGTTGGAATAAAAACAGTATGTAAAACCTGAAGAAAACACAGAAGTCTTGGTGTCCACTTGGCACGACCTTTCTAGCATCTATAAAATGGAAAATATGAAATTTAATGGATTGACTATTTATTTCCAGACCCTTATTATAACATGTGATTAGCACTAAGTGTTCAATGCATAGTTAACATGAACATCATATATGATATGCAGTTTGAATCTCTTTCTTAACTGTGGAGATAGGAGGGAGTCTCCTGATAGTGTTTGACATGTGATCTTCAATTTTGTGAACCATTATCTTGTGGGTAGGCTGATCTTAAAATTAATTTTTTTTGAGGACAGAACAGAGACACAACAGTCCTTGGAAATCAAATCCCAACTTTCTTTGAAATGTACAATTGAATGTGGTTCTCAATGCATGATGATATTACATCTTTCTTTATGCATCAAAAATTAAAAGAACTATGTAGTTTTTAGTATTGTTCCTCTATAGTTCAGCTTGAGATCAGGGATGGAAATACCTCCTGATGATCTTTTACTGTAGAGAATTGTTTTAGCAATTCTGGGTTTCTTGTTGTTCCATATGAAGGTGAGAATTTTTTTTTTCTAGGTCTGTAAAGAATTGTTTTGGTAATTTGATGGGAATTGTATTGAATCTGTAGATTGCTTTTGATAAGATGGCCATTTTTACTATATTAATCCTGCCAAGCCATGAGCATAGGAGATCTTTCCATCTTCTGATATTTTCTTCTAATTCTTTCTTCAGAGACTGGAAATGTTTTTTCATACAAGTCTTTGACTTGCTTGGTTAGGGTTACACCAAGGTACTTTGTGTCCTTTGTGGAAATTGTGAAGGGTGTTGTTTCCCTGATTTTTTTTCTCAGCCCTTTTGTCTTTTGTATACAGGAGGGCTACTGATTTTTTTTTTTACTTAATTTTGTATCCAGCCACTTTGCTGAAGCTGTTAATCAGCTGTAGGAGGTCCTTGGTAGAAATTTTGGGGTGACTCATGTATACTATCATATCATCTGCAAATAGTGATATTTTGACTTCTTCCTTTCCAATTTGTAAAAAAAAAGAAAGAAAGAAAAGACATATACTCAGTGTAAGAAGAAGGAGGGTGGGTAGGACAGGGTGGAAATGAGGGAGGATCTACAGTTGGAAAAAAAGTGAAAAAATTATAATAAATAATAAATCAAGAAAAAAAACAAAATTAAAAAAAAACAGGTTATAAACATGGTTGAGCAGATGTCCTTATTGCATACTTGAGCCTCCTTTGGATATATGCCTAGGAGTGGTATGGCTGAATCTTGAGGAAGTGTTATTCCTAGTTTTCTGAGAAAATGCCAGATTGATTTCCAGAGTGGTTGTACAAGTTTACATTCCCACCAGCAGTGGAGGAGGGTTCCCCTTTCGCCACAACCTCTCCAGCATGTGTTATCACTTGAGATTTTGATATTGGCCATTCTGATTGGTGTAATACAGAAATTGTGGTACATCTATACAATGGAATATTACTCAGCAATGAAAAACAAGGAAATCATGAAATTTACAAGTAAATGGTGGAATATGGAAAGGATCATCTGAGTGAGCTGTCCCAGAAGCAGAAAGACACACACGATATATACTCAATCATATAGACATATAATATAGGATAAACCTACTAAAATATGTATACCTAAAGAAACTAATCAAGAGGGAGAACTCTGGCTAAAATGTTCAATCCCCATTCTGAAAAGCTAAGAGGATGGACCTCAGAAGAAGAAGAAAACAGGAAACAAGTTAGGAGCCTCCCACAGAGGGCCTCTGAAAAGCTCTGCCCTGCAGACTATCAAAGCAGATGCTGAGACTTCTGGCCAAACTTTGGGCAGAATGTAGGGAATCTTATGAAAGAAGTGGGAAATAAGATCTGGAGAGGACAGAAGGTCCACAAAGACAGCAACAGAACCAAAAAATTTGAGCACAGGGGTCTTTCCTGAGACTCATACTCCAACCAAGTACCATGCATGGATATAACCTAGAACCCCTGCACAAATGTAGCCCATGGGAGTTTAGTGTCAAAGTGGGTACCCTAGTAATGGGAAGAGGGACTGCGTCTGACATAAAATGATTGACCTGCTCTTTGATCACCTCCCCCTGAGGGAGGAGCAGCATTACCAGGCCAAAGAAGATGACAATGCAGTCACTCCTGATGAGATTTGATAGACTAAGATGAGAAGAAAAGGGGGGGGGACCTTCCCTATCAATGGATTTGGGGAGGGGCATGCAAGAAAAATGGGGAGGGAAGGTGGGATTAGGAGTGGAGGAGGGAGGAGTTAATGGGGGGATACAAAGTGAATAAAGTGTAATTAATAAAAGTTAAAAAAAGAAACAGGTTAAAAATAGATTTACCATACATGATTGACATGGGGCCAGAGAATGAACCTATGGGTTTCAATAATTTCTTCAGATTATCACATGGCTAACCGGAAGCTGTGATTCACTACTGCAGCTCAGTTCTGTAAGAAGAACTCATGTAACATCATCATCTCATGCTGTGTGTTGGTATTGGAAGGTGGTCAATATTCAAATGTCGAAGAGGAGTTTCTATAATATTTGAGATCTTTTACAAATTCATAAGTTTGTAATTGGGTTAAAGGAAAACACCGACAGTATTTTACTTCTAGCATATCTGAGGCTCAGAATGAAACCCAGTATTAAAAATATGTTGGAGACTGTCAAATATGAATCATACCTAAGTCCTTTCAGCCACATATTATTTTTTCTGTTGCTTAAAATTAAATTAGTTCCTTTATTGTAGAGGATTGTTTTAGGTATCCTGGGTTTTTTGTTAATCTATATGAAGTTGAGAATTTTTCTTTCAAGGTCTGTAAAGAATTGTGATGGAGAGGGTGTGGAGAAAGGGGAACCTTTCTCCACTGCTGGTGGGAATGTAAACTTGTACAGCCACTCTGGAAATCAATCTGGTGCTTTCTTGGACAACTAGGAATAGCACTTCCTCAAGATCCAGCCATACCACTCCTAGGCATATATCCAAAAAAGGCTCAAGTACACAAAAAGATTTGCTCAGCCATGTTTGTAGCAGCTTTATTTGTAATAGCCAGAAGCTGAAAACAGCCCAGATGCCCCTCAACTGAAGAATGGATGCAGAAAGTGTGGTACATCTATACAATAGAATATTACTCAGCAATGAAAAATAAGGAAATCATGAAATTTGCAGGTAAATGGTGGGACCTGGAAAGGATCATCCTGAGTGAGCTGTCCCAGAAGCAAAAAGACACACACAGTATATACTTACTCATATAAACATACAACATAGGATAAACCCACTAAAATTGGTACATCTAAACAAACTAAGCAAAAGAGAGGACCCTAACTAAAATGCTCAATCCCCATCCTGAAAAGCAAAGAGGATGGACATCAGAAGAAGAAGAAAATAAGAAACAACCTAGGAACCTGCTACAGAGGGCCTCTGAAAGCCAGAAAAAGAAAACAGGAAACAAACTAGGAACCTACCACAGAAAGCCTCTGAAAGCCTCTGCCATGCAGACTATCAAAGCAGATGCTGAGCCTGATGGCCAACTGATGGGCAGAGTGAATGGAATTTTATGTAAGAAGTAAGAAATAGCAGGAGCTGGAGAGGAAGGAACTCTACAAGGAGAGCAACAGAACAAGAAAATTTGAACACAGGGAACTTCCCAGAGACTCATACTCCAACCAAGGACTATTCATGGAGATTACCTAGAACCCCTGCACAGATGTAGCCCATGGCATTTCAGTTTCCAAGTGGGTTACATAGTAATGGGAAGAGGGACTACCTCTGACATAATCTGATCGGTCACCTCCTCCTGAGGGGGGAGTAGCCTTACCAAGCCACAGAAGATGACCATGCAGCCACTTCTGATGAGGACTGATAGTCTAAGATCAGAAAGAAGGAGAGGAAGACCTCCCCTATCAGTGGACTTGGGGAAGGGCATGCATGCAGAAAGGGAAGGAAGTGTGGGATCATGAGAGGAAGAGAGGGTACAAAATTAATAAAGTATAATTAATAATAATAAAAAAAGAATTTTGATGGTAATTTGATGGGGATTACATTGAATCTGTAGATTGCTTTTGGTAAAATGACCATTTTTACTGTGTTAATCCTACCAAGCCATGAACATGGGAGTTCTTTCCATCTTCTAATATATTTTTCAGTTTGTGTCTTCAGAGAATTGAAGTTTTCTTCATACAAGTCTTTGTTTTGCTTGGTTAGAATTCAGGAGGTAGCTCCATCCCTGATCTCAAGCTGTACTATAGAGCAACAGTGCATGGTCTGGCATAGAAACAGACTGGTGGATCAATGGAATATAATAGAAGACCCAGATAAACTCACACACCTCTGAACACCTGATATGATAAAGATGCCAAAACCATACAATGGAAAAAAGACAGCATCTTCAACAAATGGTAATGGTCTAACTAGATGTTTATATGTAGAAAATGCAAATGGACCCATACTGTCACCCTGCACAAAGTTAAAGTCCAAGTGGATCAAAAATCTCAACATATAACAAGACATACTAAATCTGTCAAAAAAATAAAAAAAAAACAAGCCAACAAAAACAGTGAGGAACAGTCTCAAACACATTGTCCAGGCAGAGAATTCCTTGAATAAAACACCAACAGCTTAGGCTCTAAGATCTGCAATTAATAAATGGGACCTCATGAAATTGAAAAGCTTCTCTACAGCAAAGGAAACTGTCAGCAGTACAAAAGAGAACCTACAGAATGGAAAAACATCTTCACCAACCCTATATTCTATAGAGGGCTAATATCCAGAACATATAAAGAATTATATGCTCAAAAAATTAGATACCCAGAATGATGGGAGCAAGAGGCTGACTGTCATGAACTAGGTTGACTGCTCTTTGATCACTTGTCCCTTGCGATGTGGTCTTGCTTGGCCACCAAGGAAGAGGATTCAGGCAGTTCTGATGAAAATTGATAAGCTATGGACAGATGGCAGAGGAGGAGAACTCCCTTTTCAATGGAATTGTGGAAGGGGATAGGGAAGAAGAGAAAGGGAAAGTAGGGCTTGGAGGAGTTGAGGGAGGGGGCTTCAATCTGGATATAAAATGAACAAACTGTAAAATAAATAAAAATAAAAGAAATATAATTTATATAAATAAATTTTCTGTGCACTGGGAATGAAGGGCTGATGTTTAACTATAACTCACCCCCTCACCTTTTGTGAATTTAGAAAAAAATCTATTACCATTATTTTGTTTTTGTGACTATAAAGCTTATATAATTGCCCTTGGGGGTGGGAGATTAAACTAGTTTCTAAGTATTTTATCTGGCTTAGAGAAAGGTAGTTTTTTTTTTTTTTTTTGTCTATCAGATAATAATCTCTCACTCTGTCCATGCACATGCAAGCAACCATAATTAAATCAGGAGTTTACAACCAAAAAAGAAATGCTAAAAAAAAAAAAAAGACACTTCTTGGGGATGAGAAAGGGTTCATCATGACAAAGATTGATTATAAGAAAGGGTACTTGGCTAAACAAGACTAAAATTCATTATACACATGTGTGAAGCTGTTGAGGAATACAAATTAACTAAAGAAGTCAAACCAACATTTCAGTCACAGCTATCTGTGAGGGTAATGTGATTTTACTCATATTTGGTAAATGAAAACACCTTTAGACTTATGGCTATATAATGATAAAATATTTCAGAGTCAAGGCATTGAGCACCTGAAATAAGAGTAAAAATCACTTTTGAAAAATAGTGAATTGTTTGGTTTTAGTTCTTTCCCTATTTGAGAATGTGAAAATCAGAAATTTTTACACAGCTCTCTCCAGATTATATGCCATTAAAATATGTATCAAGTATCCAGATTCATGTCTCCCTCTAAAGAATTTACTTTTCCTGAGACATCACTTTTCAGTTCCTTTAAATTTCAAAGTGCCTAACATTATGAAAAAGTGTATTAAAACTGCATTAGAGCAATTGCTATATCGGTGATGCAGTGAATCCCTTTCCAGATGTAAGGACCTATTATTTTATTTATTTATCTTTCCACAGGATAGTGGGCAGACCATACAGAATGCTTCTTATATAGCTTGCTGTCATGAAGTTGCTGATGTCTGTAAAACTGCATTTCAGCTGAAGAAAGCGGGCAGCTGTACAATATCATGACCTATTAAAAACAGCCCGTTTCTTTGCTTGCAATGAACACACACTAAGCTATTCTGTATGAGTTTTTGTTTGTTTTAACTTGGATCCTGGATATCTTCACCAGTCTATATGAGCTTATAGCAGATGTTAAATTGATATTGGTATTTGACCTTTGAGTCTTATTTATCAGAAATCCTGTCCAAATTGCAAAATGTAGAGTAACCCTTGATATCTGAAGTGCCGTGTGCAACTTGCTTAGCACAGGTATCATATGCAGTGCAGACTGTGGCATGAATTTAGTCTCTTTGAAGTTAATTGTCCGCTCTTACTGCTATAGTGACTGCAGAATAGTCAGCAAAATACTGCAATCACTGTCATTAAGAGATGCTGAATGACTGCCTTTAGGTGAACCAAAGAGCTTATTGATGTAGGGAAAAAGATCATTTCAGAATACTGAACATTTATCATGTGGTACTCCCTATTGGCAAGTTCTTAATTATATTTTAAGACATTCTTTGTGAAAGAAATTGCACAGATTAGAACCAGCTGTCAAATTTCACAATATTGGTAACAAGAAATGACAGAGAGACATCAAAATGAACATGCATATGATCCACTGTTGCTAATAAAGCAATAAACTTTATTATTAAGCAGCTTGCAGATAAATGACTTAAGAGGCATCGTAGAGATTCTGACTTGTAGTAACTAAGGAGGAAAATGGCAGTCTCTAAAGAAGATCCATTACATAACGACAACACAGCTACAGCTCTAACAGTGAGCGGCTACAGGCTGACCTGAAGATACAGCTCCTGTCGTGTTTGTAGCAGTTCTGCTGAAATATGGCAGTGACTGTGAGGCCCTGAACAAGCCAAAGAACCATATAGTATTACTACAAGCTTCACAAATAAAACACCATCACTAAAAAAATTCAGTTCATAGGAGTACATACAGCTTTTTTATTCTTTGATGATAACCAAATATATGTCTGAATTGCATTTTCTAATTTGAGTCATCTCCTGGCACCTCTCCATAAGCATTATGCCTTTAGTGAGTAATTGGTATTAACTGATAATTTTGATCCTCTCCATATTTACATACATTTATATATTTAATATGACTCATGTTTCATATTAACATCATTATGTCCATGTGTAAACTACATTTTGTAATGATAGTGTTCCAGTTTTGATGCTAATTCAGAGCTTGATGGTGTCAGGTAATTTTCATTTAAATCATCCAGTCTTCTTGTGATTTGAACATTATTATGTATCTAATTGAATGATGAGAAGGCTGGAAATAATATGTACAAGCATAAACTGCTAAGAAAAGGCAGACCTATTAAATGCCAAATTACACAACCCATTTTCAGCATTGTGCTGCCTCCAGGCAAGCTGGTTTCCTTCCCTTGCAGAACAAGCATCTAGAGAGTGAATAATGATTTCTTACACAAAATTTCATATATATATATGAAAGTAATCTGTCTTTTATTATTTCATTTACTTCTTGAATTAGCCAAAAATAAATTGTAGGGACATTTTAAAAGTGAACACAAATAGGTTTATCTTCACACGCATAACAGGAAGAATCTATAATTCTGTATTTCTCCTTAATTGTATCTTAGGATAGTTTAATTGATATCTCTCAACTTTTGGATATGTTTGTCTCTGAAAAGACATTGCAGTGAAGAAGGTGGGATGGAAAAATGGACTTAGGTAGGATGATTTGCTTTAGAAATTGCATTTCATAACGCAAAGAAAATGCTGATTACAAGGAAAGCCAGAGTGAAATATGAAGAATAAATATAAGGTATGAGCAAATTTAAGTTATCTAGAGGAATGCAAAGGATTTTGCAGGTGGGAGCTATACTATAGGGAGAAAGAAATTAGATCTTGAAGAAACATTGTGTGGGCAATCTCTGATCTGTGGTATAGCATCCAAAACTGACGTGATTTCAGTGACTCAGCCCATTGTTTCACCGCTTTCACTTGCTGTGCGATTCCCTCCCTTAACTAAGTAAATCTATGTAATTGAACAATGTGTAATAAGGCAATTTTATGATTACACACTGATGCCAGGTGATCACCCATTCTTACTGTCAGCCACTCACAAAATGCTTAGTGAGTGGGAACTCAAAGATTCTGTCAACTTTAAAATTAACATGATCACCACACGAGAGGAAATCTCACCTCATTTAAAATGAAAAAGGAGAAAATGAAAACATAGTTAAGGTGGGTGCTGGAAATTGTGTGTTGCTTTCATTTCCCTTTTATGACTGGTGCTGTTTCTTCTTCTTCTTCTTCTTCTTCTTCTTCTTCTTCTTCTTCTTCTT
>NW_026596051.1:3962463-4087824 GCF_907164565.1 Psammomys obesus
CTTCTTCTTCTTCTTCTTCTTCTTCTTCTTCTTCTTCTTCTTCTTCTGTCTAGCCACACTAGCCTCTTGAAGAAACTCTTAAAGAAACCAAACTATCCCAAGGTACAATTTTATCATAATCATGATATCAGTTTATGTTTCTTTGTTACAATCACAATTGTAGTTTTTCTGTAACTTCTAATTTTATATCAAAGCACTGTAAATACTTTTAGAGAAATAAATGCACATGTCTACTTTGAAACTATTGAAGAAGAAATTGAACAATTTGGGATTTTGAAGATAAATGAATAACATGGGAATCAAGGGTGCTCAGGATTTCAAAGAAGTCTACCAGAAGAAAAAGCTGTAGAGAGAAGAAAGAGGCCTAAGAATGAGTAATGATAAGGAAGAAGCAGCAGTTTTCTCTCATCTGTGTGGAAGTGATGTTTGTGAAGCTGAAAAGGGAAGGGACTTTGACAAAGAACTAGGAATGTGAAACAGCTTTTTTTGTTTTCATTTGAAAAAATTACTTTCATTTTTTCCACATTTTTTTTCACTATGTATACCAATTGAAGTTCCCTCCCTCAACTCTTCCCACTCCCACCATCCCTTAGTCCACGAAAGGGGGAGTTCTCCACCATTGCCACATACCCATATCTTGTCAAGTCTCATCAGAATTGCCTGGATCCTCTTTCTTTTTGGCTTGGCAAGACCACATAACCAGAGGCAAGTACAAAGAGCAGGCAACCGAGTTCATGATAGAGGCAGGCCCTGCTCCCCTCACTCAGAGATCCACATGGAGACTGAGCTGGCAATTGGCTACATCTGAGCCAAGGGTCTAGATCCTCCTCATGCATGGTCCTTGGTTGTTGCATCAGTCTCTTCATGATCCATTGGGCTCAGATCCTTTAGCTTTGTTGGTCTCCTTGTGGGACTCCTATGTCTTCCATGTCCCTCTATCTCCACACCCCTCTTCTTCCATAAGACTCCCTGTACTCTGCCCAAAGTTTGGCTGTGAGTCTCAGCGTCTGCTTCGATCCTCTGTAGGTCAGAGCCTTTTCCTACTATAGCGGATTCTCTATAGTAGAGTCCCATCCTGTTTTCTCTCTTCTACCTTTTCTGGGGTCTAGCCTGTTTGCCATTCTGAGTGAGATTTAAGCATCCTCCCTATGATCCTCCTTAGTGTTTAGCTTTTTTAGGTCTGTAGATGGCTATCCTGTATTATATGACTAATATCCACTTACAGGTGAGTACATACCATGCCTGTCTTTATGTTTCTGAGTTACCACACTCTGGATGATCTTTTGCAGCTCTAATTTCATGGTTTCCTTGTTTTTAATAGCTGAGTAGTACTCCATTGTGTTGATGTACCACAACTTCTGTATCTATTCCTCCACTGAAGGACATCTAGGTTGTTTCCAGACTCTGGCTATTACAAATAAAGCTGAAATGAACATAGCTGAGCTCACTTCCTTGGTTAAAACAAATCACACAAAGAACTATGATTTCCAGAAGTGAAACAAGCTCTGTTCTCGGGAGGGGCAAAGGCTGAAATTCTAGACACTTTTAACTCCCAGAATTAGCTTCTGTATCAAATTGTTTACTTTCACTCAGAAGCAAAAAAAAAAAAAAAAAAAGTCACCTTTTCTGAAATCTAAGTCTACACGTTGTTATATACAGGTTTAAGATCCAGAAACTTATTATCAGTGAAACAAACACAATAAAAATTTGCATGTAAATTTTACCTATTTTTCAGTTCCTAACACATAGTTGGTAAAATTATTGTTATCTTCTTGTCAGAAAGACAATGGATAATTCAGTACTTACAGTATTTAGTCATGGCCCCCCGTTCCTAATTCAAACATTTCTAAAACCTTTCAACTTGGTAACTAACAAGACATTTTCCTGTCTGCTAATAAGATGGCTGAAAGCTGGACTCTTTAAGCAGCTTCAGTATGGGAGCTAGTCACTAGATAGGTGAAGATACGCTTTGAGATTAAACATTTGAACCCAAACATAGACCCAAACATAGGTTGGAGATTGAGATGATTATCATGAGCCAGTGATTTAATGATTTAATTAGGTCCACATAATGAAAACAAAACACTAAATGACAATATTTGGATAGTGTCAGAGTATTGCTTCCTGAAAGGGTGGTACATACCAGCACCACACGGTCAATGTTCCTTTGCAAAAGGAGCTTCTAGACATCCCTGTGCACCTCTGGAGCCGGTGTTTTTCTTTTCACAACTACTCAAAAGACAGCCATCTATACTGTGTCATGCTGTGTGATCCTGCAAAGGGGGCAGGTAAACACTTGGAATCAAGGGACCTGAGAGTTCAAGGACTTCTCTGTGCAGAAAAAAAGAACAGACAAAGCTTTGAAACAGGCAGAGATAATGGGAGTCTGGGAAGAAGAGCGAGTTTCCTATCCTATCACTAACAAGCAGACAAGAAGGCAACATCGATTTTACTATTATATTACGGTTCTGATCAATGGTCACAGTATTGTGACATCTGAAGATGTTGCAGATGAGGTGTTGTGTATAGACCTCAAGCTCTTAGGGAACTGTAAGTTTAGGATTACACACACACACACACACACACACACATACACACACACACAGATTTCCAGAGTCCAGCCTGGGGCTAGTTTAGGAGTTGAGAATATCACTTGACAAGTTGTCTCTTTATCTTAGAATCTTATAGTGAACTCATTCTCTAAGCCTTGCCCAAACCTTTCAGTAATCTGAAGACATAATATCATCCTGCATTATGGCCCAAGTTCCATTTAAAGAAGGAGAACAAAGGCTACAATATAATATAGCATTATTAAAACCTCATCCATAGTCTAACATCAAAACTCTGACAGACAGTTAAAGGTACCATTCCTCATGAAATATGTGACTGCTATCACACGAAGGCATTCACACACTGTATTTTAAAGAGATATGCATTTGTACAGAATTTTCTGTGTTCCTGGTCCTTAGATGTGAAAGCATATCTTTTATTACCAATTAATAGGGCCTGAAATATGCCCACGTGAGTATTCTGGGTGAATGGTGGAGGAAAATAAGGAGATAGAGTCTAGATTCATCACTTTAGAGAGAGACTGAACAAAAGAATTTGGCTGCATGTGTATCTTTGTGGTTTCTTCTTTTGGGAATACCTTATATGCCATATTCAAGTGTGATCTTCAATGTGATACAACAGGCAGGCCTTTATTATCCTCTTTAAAAATCTCATTTGCTCAACCATGTTTGTAGCAGCTTTATTTGTAATAGCCAGAAGCTGGAAACAGACCAGATGCCCCTCAACTGAAGAATGGATGCAGAAATTGTGGTACATCTACACAATAAAGTATTACTCTGCATTGAAAAATAAGGAAATCAGGACACTTGCAGGTAAATGGTGGGATCTGGAAAGGATCATCCTGAGTGAGCTGTCCCAGAAGGAGAAAGATACACATGGTATATATTCACTTATATAGACATATAACATAAGATAAACCTATTAAAATCTGTACATCTAAAGAAGCTATTTAAGAGAGAAGACCCTGACTAAAATGCTCAATCCCCATCCCGAAAGGCAAAGAGGATGGACATGAGAAGAAGAAGAAAACAGGAAACAACCTAGAAACCTGCCACAGAGGGCCTCTGAAAGGCTCTGCCCTGCAGACTATCAAAGCAGACACTGAGACATATAGCCAACTGTTGGGCAGAGTACATGGAATCTTAAGTAAGAAGTGGGAAATAGTAAGATCTGGAGAGGACAGGAACCCCACAAGGAGAGCAACAGAACCAGAAAATTTGAACACAGGGGTCTTCCCAGAGACTCATACTCCAACAAAGTACCAGACATGGAGATAATCTAGAACCCCTGCACAGATGTAGCCCATGGGAGTTTAGTGTCAAAGTGGGTTACATAGTAATGGGAAGAGGGATTGCCTCTGACATAATCTGATTGGCCTGTTCTTTGATCACCTTCCGCTGAGTGGGGAGCAGCCTTACCAGGCCACAGAAGATGACAATGTAGCCACTCCTGATGTGATCTGATAGACTAAGATCAGAAGGAAGGAGAAGAGGACCTCCCTTATCAGTGGACTTGGGAAGAGGCATGCGTGAAGAAGGGGGAGGGAGGGTGGGACTGGGGGCATACAAAGTGAATAAAGTGTAATTAATAAAATAATATTAAATTAAAAAAATCTCATTTACTCTAAATGTATATGTGCATACATTTATATCTGCATGTATGCTATAAAATAGTAGTTTAATAATGGTACAGTAACTTTGTATATCAACATAAACCTAAATGTGTATATTATTATAGTCTAGTACATCTGTGACAAACTACTTCGCAGTGGTTAATTGATAAAAAGTAGATATATTTCTAAATTTTTTTGAGCCTTGCATCTCAGGATTAGGACATAGAAAGATTTGCCATCCTCTGCAGGCACAGGACTTTCTAAGATGGGACCATGAAGGCTCCATTCCACATAAGGGACAATAGCTATGTCATTGCATGTCTAAAGGGCAAGAAAATTTGACTATCTATCAGCTATCTATCAATCTATCTCTTTATCTGTCATTCATCATATATATCAGTAATCTATGTATCCACCCCTCCCTCTTTGTCTTCATACATATGGTATGCTTTAAATATGGCTTGAATTCATTTCCAAAAGGCTAATGTTTTGGGAACGTACTCCCCATTACGGTACTACTCAGAGGTGGTAGACTTCTAAGAGTTTAGTGTACCCTTGGGATGTCTTAAAGAGAGCTTTATAGACAGAATACCCTTATGAGAGTAAGTTTTTACCAAAGAGCATATGTTCTGCCATTAGCTGATATATTACAAGCATATAGATGTTGGACCTCCAGTTCTGAAACTGTAAATAAAATAACATACTCTTATAAAATATCCAGTGTCTTTGTTTTGTTAACAGAAAGACACAGATATATTTATCAATGTGTTTAAATGTTTATGTGCATGTCTTTATATTTGTGTTTATATGAACAACTGTGGAATATGTTTATATATAAGAGACATGTGCACATTTATCCTATTGCAGAAATCATTAACTATTTGAGGACAGGATCCTGCACTTTCAGCTGTGGATAAGTTGAGACTCTCATTTTCGGGAGAATTATTTTGCTTTGTGCTGTGTTCTGTACTGAATGATGAATCTACAGGAGCTTAATTATTTCTGAGGTAGAGAATAAATTTTTCAAATTTTGCGAGGCTTGGCCAAATGTGTCTTTTGACTCAGAATACAAAACTGAATTTACATGATATGAGAGCTCATTGTCACATTACCTAGCAGTTACGACCCGAGAAAAGGCAATATTAGAAGACAGAGCTGTAGAAAGTTTGATTTGCATATACTCAGTTTATTCTAATAGATGAGATGCCCTGAGTGAATGTGTGTGATTATGGTATGACTTTAGTTTGCTCCAAGTTGGGTGACCTCTTTGTCTAGAGTTGCCAGCACCTATATTGGATTACATAGTGAAATAAGAACTCTCCTGAGCAGATGGGCTGATGTGGTCCTTAGGATTCTGCTGTTTTGGTCTTGCTAATGTCAGAAAAAAGGCGCTCTACATAAAGGTGCTGTAAGAAATAAATGTGGGAGGCGGGACAAGATGGCTGCTCCAGGAGAACACTGAGTCTGAGGAGCAGGACAACATTTACTGTACAGCGACCTAGAGACTGAACTGTGGGCCCTAAAATAACAACGATCATGTTTTCCAGGTGACAGGAAACCCTCACGGCATGGGAATTAGTTGGGTCCACGTTCACATCACCCAGCCAGAACCCGGAAGAGATCCCAGGTCCCTCAGACACTAGGTCACCAGACCAGAGCCACATGCCTGCCTGTCCTGACCACCTTCCCAGGCTGATCGGTGGGCACAAAAAACACCAGAGACTGGGAGTCCCAGTCGCAAGAAAACCCCACAGGGAAGGAAGGAAATGGCACTGACTTGGGTCACTCAGTCTTTCCCTGGAAAACATCTCGCAGACCAGCAGGTATGAGCCACCATCACTGAACTGGGTTCCAGCTGCAAGCACAGACAGTTGCTGTATGCCCAGCATTCCAGCACAGACTGAGCTGTGCGACCCAGGGAACCAGAGACTTGGAGTCACTGTTGGGAGAAATCCTCACAGGGAACAAAACAAAGGGCATTGACTTAGGCCACACAGTATATACCTGGCAAAGGGCCCCCAAACTGGCCCAACCCAGGGACCTGCTGTGTGACAGATAGCTTGCTGTTACCAGGAGAGTGGTACCAACCCACCACAGATTACCACTTGGGTACTGGGGCAAAGAGCCCCAACCTCAGACCTACAAAAGCCTGGAATCCCCAAGATCAAGGGCAACCAGTTATCCCTAACATGAGACACACAGATTACAGCAGCAGATCACTAAATTTACAGCAGAGCAGCTGTCATCAGGACTTCTCCAGGTGAGAGGAGAGCCCTCTTGACTAACAAGGACCACAGTTACCACTCAGGTCTCTATGCCTGAGTTAAGCAGTAGCAATTCCTGAAAAACACTGGCCATCCAGTGACTATACACAAAAAGGTGAGAAGGCTTCGTTCAGGAAAAAAACATCTTCCTGCCAAGGGGATTCTCTCCACCACAGGATTCCAGGAACCACCAGAAACTAACTCCAAACACCTCAGATTGCCCAATGGGTAGAGGCCGGCGTAAAAGTTCAACCAACAAAAGACAGAGCAATATGGCATCTCGAGAACCCAGTTATCCAGGGTCAAGTAGCCCTGGACACCCCAGTATAATTGAAATTCAAGAAGATGACCTAAATCTATGCTCATGAAAAGGATAACAAGGAAAGAAATAAAATGTGTAAAGACCTAGAGGAAGATAAACTCAAACAGATTATGGCCATCCATAAAGAAATAGAAGATAAAAACAAACAGATGATGGCCATCTGTGAAGACGTAGAGGAAGATAAAAACAAACAGATTATGGCCATCTCTACAGAAATACAGGAAGTTGCAGCCAAACAGTTTGTGGGCTTTAGAGGGGAAATGCTTAAATCACTGAAAGAAATAAAAGAAACAGAGGATTGTTTAAAGAAACAGCTGAAGAAATTGAAGGAAAAACAGGAAAATACAGTCAGACAGGTGAAAGAAATCAACAAAATGGCTCAAGATCTGAAGATAGAATTGGAAATATTAAAGAAAACACAAATGGAGGAAATTGTGGAGAGAAAGAACTTAGGGAAGAAAACAAGAACTACAGAGGTAAGCATAACCAAAAGATTACAAGAGATGGAAGAAAGAATCTTAGGTGTGGAAGATACAATGGAAGAAATAGATGTATCTGTCAAAGAAAATGTTAAATCTAAAAAATTCCTGACCACAGACCATCCAAGAAATTCAAAACAACATAAAAAGACAAAACCTAAGAATAATAGGAATAGAGGAAAAAGAAGATTCCCTCATCCAAGACCCAGAAAATATTTTCAACAAAATTATTGAAGAAAATTTTCCCAACTTAGAGGAGAGGCCAATAAGAATACAAGAGGTCTACAGAACACCCAATAAATTAGACCAGAAAAGAAAATCCTCTCGCCACATAATAATAAAAACAGTAAATATACAGAACAAAGAAAAAATACTAAAAACTGCAAAAAAAGAAAAAAAAATACCAAGTAACATATAATGGCAAACCCATTAGAATCACACCTGACTTTTCAACAGAGACTATGAAAGCCAGAAGGGCCTCGACAGATATCATGCAGACCATAAGAGAACACAGATGTCAGCCTAGGATAATAGATCCAACAAAACTTTCAGTCCTCATAGATGGAGAAAACAAGATATTCAATGACAAAGCAAATTTCAACAATACCTACACACAAATCCAGCATTACAGAAGACACTAGAAGGTAAAATACAACCCAAAACAAGCTACTTTCAAGAAAACACAGGAAAGAATTAACCTCACTACAGTAAAACAGAAAACAAACGAGCACACAACCTTATGACCATAGCCAACATCAAAATCAAAGGATCTAACAGCCACTGGTCATTAATCTCTCTCAACATCAATGGACCCAATTCTCCAATAAAAAGGAACAGACTAACAGAATGGATTCGTAAACGAAACCCAGCAATCTGTTGCATACAAGAAACACACCTAAGTCACAAAGATAGACATTACCTGAGGAAAAAGGGTTGGAAGACAGCTTTCCAAGCAAATAGACCCAAGAATCAAGCAGGAGTAGCCATTCTAATATCTGATGAAATAGATTTTAACCAAAATTAATCAGAAGAGATGGGGAAGAACACTTCACACTCATCAAGGGAAAATTCCACCAGGAAGACATCACAATCCTGAACATCTATGCCCCAAATACAAGGGCACTCACATTTGTAAAAGAAACATTGATGAAACTTAAACCACACATAGATCCCCACACATTAATAGTGGGAGACTTCAATACCCTACTCTCAACAAAGGACAGGTCAACCAAACAGAAATTAAACAAAGAAACAATGTCTCTAACAGAGGTCATCGATCAAATGGATCTAACAAACATTTACAGAACTTTACATCCAAACACAAAAGAACTTACCTTCTTCTCAGCACCTCATGGAACCTTCTCCAAAATAGACCATATAAATGGTCACAAAGCAAGCCTCAACAGATACAAGAAGATTGAAATAATCCCCTGTATCTTGTCTGATCACCTGTCTGAGCTGTACCTCAACAACAACAAAAATAGCAAAGAGCCTACACACACATGGAAACTTAACAACTTGCTACTAAATGACAGCAGGTTCAGGGAAGAAATAAGAGAGAAATTAAAGTCTTCGTAGAACTCAATGACAATGAAGGCACAACATACCCAAACTTGTGGGACACAATGAAAGCAGTGCTAAAAGGAAAGTGCATAGCACTAAGTGCCTAAAAGAAGAAATTCGACACAGCTTATTCAAGCATCTTAATGGCTCACCTGAAAATCCTAGAAAAAGAAGCAGACACACCAAAAAGGAGTAGATGGTTGGGAATAATGGAACTCAGGGCTGAAATCAATCAATTAGAAACAAATAAAACAATTCAAAGAATTAATGAAACCAAGAGCTGGATCTTTGAGAAAATCAACAAGATAGAAAAACCCTTAGCCAAGCTAACTAAAAGGCAGAGAGACACCATCCAAATCAACAAAATCAGAAAAGAAAATGGGGACATAACTACAGACACTGAGGAAATCCAAACAATCATTAGGACTTACTTCAAAAGTCTATATACCACAAAATTTGAAAATCTAAATGAAATTGACAATTTTTGGGATTGATTCAACTTACCAAAGCTGAATCAGGACCAAGTAAATCAATTAAATAGTCGTATATCCCCCAAGGATATAGAAGCAGTCATCAAAAGTCTCCCATCCAAAAAAAGCCCAGGACCAGATATTTTCAGCACAGAATTCTACCAGACCTTCAAAGAAGAGTTAACTCCAGTTCTCTTCAAACTATTCCACAAAGAGAAACAGAAAGAACATTACCAAACTCTTTCCATGAAGCCACAGTCACCTTGGTACTTAAACTTCACAAAGACCCAAGAAAGAAAGAGAATTTCAGGCCAATCTCCCTTATGAACATTGATGCAAAAATACTCAACAAAATACTTGCAAACCAAATCCAAGAACACATCAAAGATATCCACTATGACCAAGTAGGCTTCATCCCAGGTATGCAGGGGTAATTCAATATACGGACATATATCAATGTGATTCACCATATTAACAAACTGAAGGAAAGAAAAAAGACACATGATAATCTCCCTAGATCCATTCATGTTTAAAGTACTGGAGAGATCAGGGTTACAAGGCACATATCTAAACATAGTAAAGGTGATATACAGCAAGTTATAGCCATCATCAAACTAAATGGAGAGGAACTTAAAGCAATCCCACTGAAATCAGGGACAAGACAAGGCTGCCCACTCTCTCCATATCTCTTCAACATAGTGCTGGAAGTCCTTGCTAGAGCAATAAGATAGTTGAAGGAGATTAAGGGGATACAAATTAGAAAGGAAGAAGTCAAAGTTTCACTATTTGCAGATGATGTGATATTATACCTGAATCACCTCAAAAATTCTACCAGGGAACTCCTACAGCTGATAAACACCTTCAAACAAAATTAACTCCAAAAAATCAGTAGCCCTCCTGTATACAAAGACAAAAGGGCTGAGAAAGAAATTAGGGAAAAAAAAAACACCCTTCACTATAGCCACAAATGACATAAAGTACCTTGGTGTAACCCTAACCAAGCAAGTCAAAGACTTGTATGAAAAAAATTTCAAGTCTCTGAAGAAAGAATTAGAAGAAGATATCAGAAGAGGGAACGATCTCCCATGCTCATGGCTTGGCAGGATTAACATAGTAAAAATGACCATCTTACCAAAATCAGTCTATACATTCAATGCAGTTCTCATCAAATTACCAAGCCAATTCTTTACAGACCTGGAAAGAAAAATTCTCAACTTCATATGGAATAACAAGAAGCCTAGAATTACTAAAACAACGCTCTACCATATAAGGTCTTCTGGAGGTATCTCCATCCCTGATCTTAAGCTGTACTATAGAGCAACAGTTATGAAAACTTCATGGTATTGGGATAGATACAGAATGGTGGATCAATGGAATGGAACAGAGGACCCAGAAATAAACCCACACACTTATGGACACCTGATCTTTGACAAAGAAGCCAAAACCATACAATGGAAAAAAGGTAGCATCTTCAACAAATGTTGCTGGTCTAACTGGATATCTACATGTACAAAATTGCAAATAGATCCATACTTATCACCCTGCACAAAACTAAAGTCCAAGTGTATCAAGGATCTCAACATAAAACCAGACACATTAAATAGGTTAAAAGAAAAATCGGGGAAACCCTAGAACTCATAGGTACAGGAGACAACTTCCTGAACAGAACACCAACAGCACAGGCTTTAAGAGCAACAATCAATACATGGGACCTCATGAAACTGAAAAGCTTCTGTAAAGCAAAGGACTTCATCATCAAAACAAAACGATTGCCTACAGATTGGGAAAGAATCTTCACCAACCCTTTATCTGAAAGAGGGCTAATATCCAGTATAGATAAAGAACTAAAGAAGCTGAAAAGCTGCAAAGCAAGCAATCCAATTAAAAAATGGGGAACAGAGCTAAACAGAGAACTGTCTGTAGAGGAATATCGAATGGCAGAGAAACACTTAAAGAAATGCTAAATATCATTAGCCATTAGGGAAATGCAAATCAAAATGACCCCCAGATTCCACCTTACACACATTAGAATGGCCAAGATGAAAAACTCCAGTGAGAACACATGCTGGAGGGGTTCTGGAGAAAAGGGAACCTTCCTCCACTGTTCATGGGAATGTGAACTTGTACAACCACTCTGGAAATCAATCTGGCGCTTTCTCAGACAACTAGGAGTAGTGCTTTCTCAAGATCCAGTGGTACCACTTCTAGGCATATATACAGAAGAGGCTCATGCACACAATAAGGGCATTTTCTCAACCATGTTTTTAGCTGCTTTATTTGTAATAGCCAGAAAATGGAAACAGCCCAGATGCCCCTCAACTGAAGAATAGATGTCAAAATTTTGGTATATCTACACAATGCAGTATTACTCTGCAATGAAAAACAAGGAAATTATGAAATTTGCAGGTAAATGGTGGGACCTGGAAACGATCATCCTGCGTGAGCTGTCCCAGTAGCAGAAAGACACACACGGTATATACTCACTCATATAGACATATAACATAGGATAAGCCTAGTAAAATCTGTATATCTAAAGAAACTAATCAAGAGAGAGGACTCTGACCAAAATGCACAATTCCCATCCTGAAAGGCAACGAGGATGGACATCAGAAGAAGAAGAAAACAGGAAACAACCTAGAAACCTGCCACAGAGGGCTCTGAAAGGCTCTGCCCTGCATACAGACTATCAAAGCAGATGCTGAGACTTATGGCCAATGGTTAGGCAGAGTGCATTGAATCTTATGTAAGAAGTGGGAAATAGTAAGAGATGGAGAGGACAGGACCCTACAAGGAAAGCAACAGAACCAGAAAACTTGAACACAGGGGTCTTCCCAGAGACTCATACTCCAACCAAGTACTAGGCATGTTTATAACCTAGAACCCCTGCACAGATATACCCTATGGCAGTTTATTGTCCAAGTGGGTTACATAGTAATGGGAAGAGGGACTGCCTATGACATAATATGATTGGCTTGATCCATGTTCACCTTCCTCTGAGGAGGGAGCAGCCTTACCTGGCCACAGAAGATGACAATGCATCCACTCCTGATGAGATCTGATAGACTAAGATCAGAAGGAAGAAGAGGAGGACCTCCCCTATCAGTGGACTTGGGAAGAGGCATGCGTGAAGAAGGGAAAGAGGAGGGTGCATCTGGGAGGGGAGAGGTTTATGGGGGGATGCAAAGTGAATAAATGTAATTAATAAAATAAAATTAAATTAAAAATGTGATTAATGTGAAAGAAGATAATAATAATAATCATAATAATAATATAAATCTGAAACTGTAGAATCCTGAAAAGAAACCTAACTTTCCAGAATGTCTCAGAAGAAAATTTGAGACATAAGTTTGTGACAATGTCTGCTGAAAGAGTTGACAGGCTACAGTTCCATCAAGAGGATATGGTGTCTTACAGTCCAAGAGTCTGCCTGCCAGCGGTTTCTTACTGCTTCTCCTTATGTGATCGGGAACTCACATTGTTCACTTCTGTGACAGTTACCAAGGCACATTTGGTCCACACCTCATGTGATCTCTGTCTCCAACCATTGTCATTGTGGATCCTAGTGCTCTGTTTTAATTACCACATTCAGTAATTAGGCTCTATGTCTTAAATTTAAATCATAGAATTTGATTTTAATAAAGAATGAGTTGTGTGCTTACATTCTGGAAATGCCCTAAGGACTTGAAGTGTTCATTATATGCTAAGCATACAATTTCTTCAAAACATTATTATGTGAAATCAATACAGTTCAAACAGAATATTCAGTGATGTGCTGGATAACAAACACCTATAACGATGCTCTCTTAAAACGACTTATTCGTATGTGTGTAGTAAATATTTCCTTCAGAAAATTCAAGGTGCTACGGTTTTACAGCGTTGGAAGAACAGTCCAAAAGTAAAGTAAAAAATTGCTTTCTCCAAGTTAGAATTACATAACTACATACTGTCCATTTTATTAAAACTTCAGTGTGAGGCTGGTGAAAGATAAACCCATTTGATACCAAAATTATAGACCTGAATTCAGTCCCTGAGAGCTGTGTGATTTAAAGAAAGAACTATCTGTTACAAGTTGTCCTCTCAACTTTAACCATGTACTCTTGCGCACACACACACACACACACACACACACACACACACACACACAGACACAGACACTCAAACACACTGTGTAATTGAAGATCCTTAAATACACACCTATACTTATTCTTGCTTAAATGTTTTGATAATATCATATTTCATATATAATGAAATATGATATATTATATATATTATCATTATATATTTCACAGAATAATTTCTGTGAAATTAACATATTGAAATCGTATCATTCCTATAATAGGGTTAAAGGAATTTGATTGCAACACCCATATTGAAAATATAAAATTCAGTCAGTACCCATTCAAAATATGAAATCTTTTAATTGATTTGGGGATTATTTAGTTGGAAGACATGTGTTGCTGTGCCCTTTGTTGGAGGTGATGAAGGAAGAATAGGGAAGGAGTAAGTAGATCTTCTAGGTAGATATAGGCAAATGAGAAAATACCACAAGAAGGCTCAGCATCATATGATAGAACTGCTGTTGGTACAGTGGGGAAGAGAAGAATGGTAACTGGATTTGTTGAGAGTGTTCCACTGTATGACATCTCCCTGCTGGCAGATTTGCCTGACTGCTAATGTGGAAAGATATCTGTGTTTTGGGGAGAAAAATGCTGGGTTATTTAGGGTTAACGGTACATCATATGAGACAAAACCTCTGTGTTCAAGTGTATATCTCTAAGCATACTGCAAAGCAAGAAACCAGTCTGCCCTCTTTCTCCACCTCTATCTTTTTCTGTTTATTTCTCAGGCAAACGGGACCTTGGGTGAGGTGATAGGAGAGCTTAATAAGGTAATTATGCATTTATTTTTAGGCACATAACTTTTTTTTAACTTTTTTTTCTTTATTAATTATACTTTAAAATTTAAAATACCCCAAGTATTATTTTCAATTATATTTATGAAATACTTTCTTATTTTTATTTATTTATTTTTTTCTTTATTAATTACACTTTATTCAGTTTGTATCCCCCCTCGTGGTTCCCTCCCTCCTCCAGTCCAATCCCTCCCTTCCTCCACCCTCTTCATGCATGCCCCTCCCCAAGTCCACTGATAGGAGAGGTCTTCTTTTAGTTCCTTCTGATCCAAGTCAATTAGGTCTCATCAGGAGTGGCTGCATTGTCTTCTTCTGTGGCCTGGTAATGCTGCTTCCCCCTCAGGGGGAGGTAATTAAACACCAGGCCAATCAGTTCATGCCAGAGACAGTCCCTGTTCCTATTACAATGGATCCCACTTGGATACTGAACTGCCATGGGCTACATCTGGGGTCTTAGGTTATCTCCATGAATAGTCCTTGGTTGGAATATCAGTCTCAGGAAAGACCCCTGTGCTCAGATTTTTTGGTTCTGTTGCTCTCCTTGTGGAGTTTCTGTCTTTTCCAGATCTTACTGTTTCCCACTTCTTTCCTAAGATTCCCTGCACTTTGCCCAAAGGTTGCCCATAAGTCTCAGCATCTACATTGATAGTCTGCAGGGCAGAGCTTTTCAGATGTCCTCTGTGTCAGGCTCCTGACTTGTTCCCTCTTTTCTCCTCCTTCTGATGTCCAGCCTCTTTCCCTTTCTGAATAGGAATTGAGCATTTTAGCAAGAGTCCTCCCTCTTTATTAGTTTCTTTAGGTATACAGATTTTAATAGGTTTATCCTATATTATATGTCTATATGAGTGAGTATATACCGTGTGCATCTTTCTGCTATAACATCATCTGAAATAAAGGGATTTAATGTAGCCAGATTAAAATATTTTGGTTTAACAATATTACTTAAAGCATATATGTTTGTACATTATAATTTTTAATTTAATTTCATTTTTATTATTAGTTACATTATATTAACTCTGTATCCCAGCTGTATTCTGCTCCCTCATTCCCTCCCAATCCCACTCTCCCTCCCTCATCTCCTCCCTGTCCCTTTCCAAGTCCACTGATTGAGGAAGACCTCCTCCCCTTTTATCTGACCCTGTTTTATCAGGTATCTTCAGGACTGGCTGCAAAGTCCTTTTCTGTGGCCTAGCAGGACTGTTCCTCCCTTGGGGGGTGGGGAGGTCAAAGAGCCTCCCACTGAGTTCCTGTCAGAAATAGTCCCTGTTCCCCTTACTATTAGAAACCAATTGCTTACTGAGCTACCATGGGCTACATCTGAGCAGAGATTCTAGGTTATATCCATACATGGTCCTTGGTGCAGTGTCAGTCTCAGAAAAGACCCTGTGCTCAGATATATTGGTCCTTGTGAAGCTCCAATCCTTTCCATGTCATACTAACTCCCCTTCTTTCATATGATTCCCTGCACTCTGCCAAAGGTTTGGTTATGAGTCTTAGTATCTGCTTTGAAACATTATAATTTATTTTGTAAATGTTTTTTTCCCCCCAGAAGAGGGAATGAAATGAAAGCCATTCTAAGCCTTTCTAGCTTTTTTGGAACTC
The DNA here is from genome assembly GCF_907164565.1 of Psammomys obesus. Lineage (NCBI taxonomy): Eukaryota > Metazoa > Chordata > Mammalia > Rodentia > Muridae > Psammomys > Psammomys obesus. Next base: position 3,978,259 of record NW_026596051.1, read on the forward strand.
TCACTGGCTTGTTCAACTCAGTTGTTCTTGGCTAATTCTGGCTAGTTCTGTCTTCATCTAAGTCTAGCTTCTTTCTGCAACCTGTCTCTTTAAAACTGCCCTGGTAATAATCTCTCTCTGGATGTGTCTCTCTGTTTCTGTCTGTCTCTGTCTGTCTCCATCTGTCTGTCTGTCTCTCTTTCCCTCCCTGTGCTGCTCTTAAGTCTCCTTTCTTTCTTGTCCTGTACTTTTGAAAGTTGGGCATATCCTATGTCTGACTCATTCTGTCAAATCTTTCTCTGATACATCACTTCCTCCCTTAATTAAACTTCACTTTCAAACATGGCTGTTCCTTCTATAAACTAACCTTACCTTTACTGTTTGGGATTAAACGCATGTAGTTAGGGTGAGTCGGTATTCTAGCTACATCATACTGTAATTCAAAAACTGTCTGAATTCCAGATGGATCTTATAGATCTAGAAGGTCTATACCAGAGCAGCCATGTTGCTGGATTAAAATTTTTCTTCATCCTCCTCATTTCTGTTTATGTTAAACATTGTACAAAGTTTAACTATTACAAAAGAAACAATTATCAATTCCAAAAGCTTAAAAGTGTGAATGTCCTTATGAAAATCCTTTAATGGGAAGATCTTTCATAACTGTGGTCCTGATCATCTGCCCTTCAGTAAATGTGCGTTTTAGCATCAAGGTGTTTCAGTCTGCTAGTCTGGTGAACAATCTGACCTTTTTCAGCAGGTATGCTGAGGTGTCCACATGCATGAGGAATCTGTATTTTTTTCATCATCTGAGTTGATGTCTTTCTGCCTCTCTTCCTTTCTTAAGTCCTGCCTTTCATGTGAAAGCTTCTCTTATTCAGATCAGATCATTATCAATTTTGATGGAACCCATAGTCTTTCATCACATGTGTAAATGTAGGCAAACCCTCTTCCCCAATATAGCACATTCTCTGACTTCCATTCTGATGTGAAAACATCTTTAAAGTATACAGCTTGATCTGATTAAGTAGTTTTTTTTTCTACACTATTTTTGCAGATTTTGAATTCCAAAAGAACACAGAGAGAGAGTGGGGCAGTATCCAGTAGCCCCAACTTTCCTTTTCTTTGCCTTTCTCTGCTCTACAGTTTATGAACGCATGGCCTATGAGTTGTGCAATGATGTGTTTTGGTTGTATTGGTTGCTGGACATCAATGCTATCCTTTTACTAATGTCACTAAACATATTAATTCTCCTTATGAAAAAAAGATGCCCATCTTTTAAAGTATTTATTTATTATGTCCAATGTTCTGTTTGCATGTGTGCTTGCACCATGTGGTTGCTGGGAACTGAACTCAGGACTGCTGGAAGAGTAGCCAGTGTTCTTACCTGCTGAGCTATCTTTCCAGCTCAAGATGGCACATATTTATACTGATGATTCCCCTATTAGTTTACTTCAGACCTTCTCTCAAAACAACTTTCTGTGCTTAAATATGACCTGTGAGCCCCCTGTACTTGGCTTCTTACCAGTGACAATGACTTCACATATCTCATCTCTAAATTCCAGCTTCTCTGTAATCTTTGATACTTGCAAGAAAATCTAGACAACTTTCATTATTCTGTTTCCGTTGTTTGCACACTCGTGCAGACTTTTGCTTGCTACATCTGGAAGGAGTTTGTTTACAACCTAAGGTGTAGACACCAAAGTGGCTTTCATGTATCCTGGAATGCACAAATTGTCCAAACTGGAAATTACTTCCCAGCTCTAAGAACACTGATAGGATGTGGAAATGCTGGCATACCAGAGCATCCCAAAGCTCCCTGTCACACTTCCTAAGACAAATTTCATATATTTATAACACATATCATTATTCAAAACTAGGCTATGCTGCTTGTTTGAGTAAATATATTTTGTGAGTCATTGCCCTTTTATATCCCCTATGCAGTCTCCATGTGTCTATGTCTTCCTACACATTTATATATTACGTATGCAAAGGTGTGTATTATATATGTGTTCATGTAAGATGAATGATTTAAAAGGTTGACATTCTTATTCCCTTCGTTAGTTCATTTGTTAATTTAGGAGATTGGCAACTATTTCTTGGTAATCTGTATTTTTTTTGTCTTAAACCTGGAATACAGAAAAAAAAGCTTTTTTTTTTTCTATTGAAGGATATTTTGAAAGCTAAATTTATAATATCATTAGAGAGCTGTTAATTAAAGGGTTGAAGAATCAGATAGATACATATATATATAGAAAAGCTCTCAGGAATGCTACTATGTGGAAAACCACATAAGAGTATGTTGGATCAGCATCAATGGCAAAAGAAACCGCGATCTATGTGACCTGAGATAGGAACACCTTTACAGTGAGATTGTCATGGTGTCTGAAGTGAGGTGAGCAATACTTGTCACCTGCGATTTAGTGACACAGCACTCTATGTGTCAGAATGTGCTTAAGAGACGCCTGAATTGCTGTGCCTGCTGCACTGAGACTTTAGGAAGTTGAAAAGTTTGAGCAGGGAGCTCACTTGATCTATGTTTTAAACTCAAGTCTCTGGCTCCTATACAGAAAATTATTTGAAGAGGAACAAAATTAAAAGCACGGTATTTAGTGTCAAATCATCATCACTATTTCTCCCAGCAGATCCACGCAATGAAAGGAGTGGCGTCTGTCCTTATGTGAGTTGTGTGGGTGTTGTTTGCGATTTTTTTTTCTATCTAGGGTGGGTAGAGCTGCTAGATAATCAAGGAGGGGCAAGAAGGCAAACGGGTAAACTCCTTTCTTTCAGGTCTCCAAATACTTCCAACCTTACAGACTTATCCTGTCCATCATCCCAGGCTGTGTACCTGAAGACTGTCAGGATAGAGCATACACCTGAGTGAACAGTATTACTATTGGTCCAAAGATCATGCAGTTTCTTACTCTGGAGATACAACATCCCAACAAGGATTGAGACCTAATAAAGAGAAACTTCATAGGGGCACCATAAGACAGGAAGCTGAGCCTATGGGCTGCAAACGAACGTATGTCTGCCAAACCTGAGGTCTTACATAAAGAAATAGGGTCAATTTGACCCACAAATCATAGAACATTCATAATTTCTTATTGTCAGAGTTGAGGTCAGAGTCTCAGTATGAGCAAGACAGCTATAAAAATGAAATCGTTGGCACATAGGAGGCAGAGAGGACTCAGATTTTTTCCTACAGATATATGGAGAGATGTATTTTCTAATTTGTGAAGAAGTTAATGAAGAAAAAAAAATCCCACTCCAAACCAGGGGAAGAGCTATGGTATTTTTCTTATTTATTGTACTCTTAATAACTTGGAGGCTGAAGTGTCAAGCTCATTCCTACATAGCAGTTGAAGAACACACAATTTTAGAGAAAAACTATTTTACTTAATTCATTTATTCATTCAGTTTACTTCTTGATCATAGCTGCCTCCCTCCTCTCCTTCTCTCACCCTTCTTCACTCTTCTCCCCTCCCTCTTCCCCATTCCTCAGATAACTGGACCCTCCCTATAACTGCCCATCCCTGCGAATTAAACTGAATCAGGACTGAGTGCATCTTCTTCCTCCATGGCCTGGTGAGGCAGCCCTGCCAGGGGAGAGTGATCAGAAGGCAGGCAGCAGAGTCCATATCAGGCTCTGCTCCCTTTACAAGGGCACCCACATGAAGCCTGAGCTGCCCATCTGCTACACCTGTGAAATTTTACAAAAAGTTATTTTTTTCATTAATTTTTCTTTCAAATTGTTGACGTTCTTTGAATAAAACCACACTGAAAGCTCTTTTATTATGGCTTAAAAGTGAGATTCCTAAAATTTTCAGTTTACCAGATTTAAAATTCAAAACCTTAAACATCACATTGAGAAGTCTCAGACTTAATAATTTCATTTGTCTTCAGCAAACAAAAGACATGTTCAGGTAAAGATAGTAAAAAGAAGTCTATGCTATATACTTAATATGGATGGTTCTAGTTATCTTGTCAAGAGAACAAAGCAAGCCTTGTGTGACTAGCTCCAATCTTCATTTCATTGCTCACAGATGAAAATTGAACAGTATTCCTTCTAGCTAGATCAGGTCAGAGACAGTAAAGTGGCATTACTCAGCCCTGAACTGCTCATCCTTGGATGTAGAATGGCTTTTATCTATTCCACAAATTGTGCTTCCTGACTTCTCCTGTGTGTTGTAACTTAGATTATGGTTGTGTTGGCTGTTGCCTTTGGTTCTTACTGCCTGGATTTTCCTTTGCTTCTCCCTAATGTCTTTTCTAGAATGTAGTTATGGAATTCCTCCTAAAACGTGGTGGTCTTTAATTCCATTGCATATCTCACTGATCTATCATTCCGTCTTGTACCACTTTCCAGTTTGAAATACTTCCTGCAGAGAAGCTCTGTAATAATATGGCCTCTGCCTATGGGAGTCTCTGTAGGTGGTAAAAAGAAGCCTGTAACTGCAATATTGTCATCTTCCATGAAAATGACTTTAAAAAGAACTCTTCTGTGCTACAAGCTTACCTTTGGTCTTGCTTTTTTGGTATTAAAAATACTTTCTGTATAATTTTATGTGTATATGAATTCTTTACATGCCGATGATTGTGTCAGATGAATGCCTTCAGGATGTTAGATTCCCTGAAACTGGAGGCACAAACACTTAGATTCTTGTTGGTGCTGTGACTCAAGCCTGGGTCCTCTAGATTATTTCTTGGCTTCAAATATATGATTAATCTTTTCTCTCATGATGAATGGTAAAATTGGTCACAATGTGTTCTCCACTTTTAAATTATGTGACGAAGTATACTTGTGAACATGTAAAATTTGTATGTCTATAGTAATAAAAACACAATTTTCAACAAATGAAACAATTTTTATAAGATATATATCTTGCAAAACAATAGATCAAAATGCTAAAAATAAGCTACATACAAAGGCAAAACTGTTACTGGGGTAGCTGAGGCAAAAGAATTGTGATTTTTGAGGACATATCTCAAAAATAAAAGCGGATTTCCAGAAATTAATTATTTACCTCTTTAATTCCTTGTTAATATCTGCAGTTTTCAAGTTCCGTATACCTTGTGTTGATGTTCTAAAGGGTTTCAGCAGTGCCCTTCATTTCCTATAGGGATACAGTGTTTTCTTTTCTCAACACCAGTGTCGCAGTAAAATCCTCAGTGACTCTGAAATCTGCAGCGGGCTGTGCCAAATAAACCTTAAGGGACAATAGAGACGAAACAAGGTGCTCAAATATCGCTGCACAAGCTGGCAGGGGAGTGACAGTGTGGAGGAAAATCAGATGCCGCCTGCCAGGAAACAAGAGTAAAAACTGGCAGAATGTGTTATATGAACCGTGCGGTTCTATATATTTCAGTTTTCTTACTTTTCCTAAAGCATTAGTTCCTTCATTCTGAAGGCCAGATAGATAAAAGAACCAAAAGTTTGAATAAGGGAAAGGGATAAAATCATGATTATGAGAAGAGATAAATGTTATAAATTCCATGTGTCATAAACCTTAACAATCTTCAAGTCTTTCTGAAAATCAATACTGTAAATAATGTTCTTCACCATGGACCTGGTGTCACCATGCTGTGTCCCTGAAGAGGGCTTTAAAAAAATAGTTTTGCAGGTCCAGAAAGATGGCTTACTAAATAAAGGTGTTTATCACCAAGCCTGAGTTCAGTCTTCACATATTGCACAGCAGGAAAGAACTGACTTCCACAGTTATTCTCTGATCTTCATGTGAGTGCTAGGCAGATTTGTGCATATGAAAGAGTGCGCACACACATTATATATTAATAAAGTATATACATATATAATAGATAGATAGTAGATTAAATAAAGAGATCAATTTTAAATAAATGGAACTAAAGTTTAGAAGAGCATGACTTGATAAGACAGATGAATTGGTATACAGAAGTGTAACTAATACCAAGGATGTCAAAAAAAGGCACATGGAAACCTATTATTTTATAAATGTGTGAAATACATATATATGTGTGTGTGTGTGTATAGACACATCCATATAATATTAATAAAGTTTCTCTACACAGTTATAGTAGTTACTTTACTGTTGCTATGATAGAGTCAGTTTAAATGACTGACTCCTACAACATTGTATGGTGTAGGAGCAGAAAACTGGATGATTATATCTTATCTGCATACAAGAGGAAGATGAGAATGTGGATCAGAGACAGAGATAGAGGTCAGATAGTGGAACAAGGTTAAAGGCTCTCAAATCTTGTCCCTAGTGAAATACTTTCTACAGCAGGGCTCAACATCCCAAAGCATTCATAACCTCTGCATAAAAAGCCACCAGTGTGGGAATAAGTGTTAAGAGACATGTGATTATGGGGGACATTTTTGTATTTAAATCACCACGATGCGGAATATGTTCCACACATAAGACATAGGTAGCAAAATGAAAAACACAGTATCAAGTATTCTGGGATATCTGCATTTGAGTTGTTGGTCAGAGGTATTAAAGAGATTCTCAAGTCAAAAGCTATTATCTTTTTCTCTTGATTGTTCACCATAGCTTGGTGATAAGACTTTATTGCTGAACATATACAGTTTTGGTCACAGGACTTGGTGATGACCTGGATGCATTTTTTTAATTTAGTAGCTTTGATAGTATAGAAGTCTTCATAGGGGCTACATGGGAGAAAAGTCATTGACGTTGATACCCAGCTTTGCACCCTGCAAGCTACAAAAACAACTGGCCTAACAAGAATGATCACGTGTGAAGGCTCCTGTAACTGGGGAGGCCAATGGCACAAGACATAAAGCCACTAGCATTTTTCTGCTAAAGACATTTCATAGCAAAGTGTTTTCTACACACATACCTCTAAACCTGTGGATTAGTATGGATCTCAGTCCTCATCACACAAGTACCTTTGTACAGTTGATGTGTTTAATACAGAAACTCTCAGTGATAAAAATGCACAGATGTGTCTGAGGAGTGGCCAACCATCAAGGAGACATCCATATTTCACCTGCTTTGCCCAAGAATCAGAGAACAGCATGAAAAAGCATTTGGGGAGTGGGAAAATTACATGAGGCAGAAGCTGTGAATAACTGGAGCAAAAACAGTGACTTTTGGGCATGACAAGTCTATTAATAAAGTTAGCACAACTGGGGTTAACAGCATAGGGTCACACCAATATATATTCTGGAATGGAGAGTAGAGGATCATAGAAGCTCAAAACTCAAGCTGAAGATATATTGCAAGTTTATAGCTTCCATAGAAAGGAGCTTTCTTTAGCAGTGTGATCCTTTAGATTGATCCTTCTCCAGTGGAAGTCTCCACACCCATGTGTATATGAGCAGCACAATTTGGGCTCAGTGCATTATAAAAGAAGGAAGAGACACGAAGTTGGAAAAAAACAAAACATGATATGGAGATATGGAAGGAATTGGGGATAAGAGTTGTATAATCAAAATATATTATACACAAGTATTAAATTCTCAAAGGAAAAATATATTTAAAAAGAAAAAGAAATATTCACTTGTAAGTGTGTGTACACCATGTGTGTCTTTCTGCTTCTGGGATACCTCACTCAGGATGATCTTTTCTAGTTCCCATCATTTGCCAGCAAATTTTATGATTTCCTTATTTTTAATTGCTGAGTAGTATTCCATTGTGTAAATGTACCACATTTTCTGTATCAATTCCTCCATTGAGGGACATACAGGATAAACATACTGTAAAATCTGTACACATAAGGAAGCTAGGCAAGAAGGAGGACCCTGGGTAAGATGCTCAAGCTACATTCAGAAAGGCAAAGAGGATAGACATCAGAAGAGGGAGAAAACAGAGAACAGGACAGGAATCTAACACAGTGGGCCTCTGAAACACTCTACCCAGCAGGATATTGAAGCAGATGCTGGGACTCATAGCCAAAATTTGGGCAGAGTGCAGGGAATCTTACAAAAGAAGGGGGAGACAGAAAGACACGGAGAGGACAGGAGCTCTACAAGGAGAGCAACAGAACCAAAACATCTGAGCACAGGGGTCTTTTCAGAGACTGATACTCCAATCAAGGACCATTCATGGAGATAACCTAGAACCCCTGCACAGATGTAGCCCATGACAGTTCAGTGTCCAAATGGGTTTCCTAGTAATGGGAACAGGGGCTGTCTCTGACATGAACTCTGTGTTTGACTCTTTGATCACCTCTCCCTGGGGGTGGGCAGTATTACCAGGCCACAGAGGAAGACAATGCAGTAATTCCTGATGAGAACTGGTAGGCTAGGGTCAGATGGAAGGAGAGGAGGACCTCCCCATTCAGTGGACTGGGGGAGGAGCATGGGAGCAGAAGAAGGAAAAAGGAATGGGGAGGGGACTTAGAGGGGACTACAGCTGGTATACAAAGTGAATAAATTGTAATAAATAAAATACATAAAAAGAAAAAAGAAAGAAGAATTTTGAGATAAATTCTAGAGGCAGAATTTTCAATCACTGGAATGTATCCAAGTTTCACAGTAATTTTTACTTATGCATTGTTCTTAGTTGATTCTTTACATTCCAGAGAGCTACAGTAACTCAGGAAGCATGTTAAATATAAGAGCCATATTCCCTGGGACTTGGCTAATGAATAAGAATCACACATTGATTGTTTATATGACAACAGCTGGAAAGAGTTAGACAGTAGACGTTGTAGTGGGACTTAAGTAAAATGACAGAACAACAGTGAAATTGATTTTGGAAGAAGGAGAAGGAAAATAAAAGATAATTTGTGAGGATAAACTCAGCACTTAAGAGTGCTGGGGGAACTGGTACAAATCCCCTGAATTTGAATGTGGAGGAAAGAGCTAGGATTTAGGTTAAGGGTAGGGAAGACTAGAAATCTTTGCTACAATACCGTGCAGAATAAAAGTCACCTAGAACCCCTGCCCAGATATAGCCCATTGCAGCTGAGTATCCAAGTGGGTTCCCTAGTAAGGGGAATAGGGACTGTCTCAGACATGAACTCAATGGCTGGCTCTTTGACCCCAACCCCAGCCCCGAGGGAAGAGCAGCCTTGCTAGACCACAGAAGAGGACATTGTAGCCAGCCCTGAAGAGATCTGATAAGCTAGCATCAGATGGAAGGGGAGGAGGACCTACCCCATCAGTGGATTTAGAAGAGGGACAGGAAGGAGATGAGGGAGTGAGGGTGGGATTGGGAGGGAATGAGGGGGGGCTACAGCTGGGATACAAAGTAAATAAAATGTAATTAATATAAAAATAATAAATACAAAAAGAAATAAAAAAGAAACTAAAGCTCACTGATATGCTCAGCTGTGTGGACATAGAGCCTCAGGAATCCTCTTCTTCTCCCCACCACCAGCACTGGATTACAGACAGGCATGTGCCACCATACTCAAATCATCAAGTGGATGAAGGGTATCTAAACTCAGGTCTTCATGCTTATTTAGAAAGCATATTACGACTGTGCCATCATTCCAAACCCTTCTCGTTTATTTCTTTTTTTCTTTTATTTTCCATTTTCTTATAATTTTTATTTTTTTATTAATTACACTTTATTCACTTTGTATCCCCCCCAAAACCCCTCCTCCCTTCCCTTCTAATCCCATCTTCCCTCCCCCTTCTTCACACATGCCCTTCCCCAAGTCCACTGATAGGGGAGGTCCTCCTCTCCTTCCTTCTGATCCTAGTCTATCAGATCTCATCAGGAGTGGCTGAATTGTCATCTTCTGTGGCCTGGTAAGGTTGCTCCCCCCTCAGGCGGAGGTGATCAAAGAGCAGGCCAATCAGTTTATATCAGAGGCTGTCCCTCTTCCCATTACTGTGGAAGCCACATGGACACTGAACTGCCATGGGCTACATCTGTGCAGGGGTTCTAGGTTATCTCCATGCATTGTACTTGGTTGGATACCTGGTACTGTATTCAAATTTTCTGGTTCTGTTGCTCTCCTTGTGGACTTCCTGTCCTCTCTAGATCTTACTATTTCCCATTTCTTTAATGAGATTCCATGCACTCTGTCCAACAATTGGCCATAAGTTTCAGCATCTGCTTTGATAGTCTGCAGGGCAGAGCCTTTCAGAGGCCCTCTCTGGCAGGTTCCTAACTTGTTTCCTGTTTTCTTCTTCCTTAATGAAAGAAAGGAGTCCTGAACCTCACATTTGAAGGTAAAAAAGCATTAGGGAAGACAGGTCAAGTGAAGTAAGAGGAGAAAAGGCAGAGAAAAGAGACCAGACACAAATGGTACCTTTTCCTCAAGGTTACATACAGAACTGTCTTAAAGTGACTCTACCAGCTCTGACCCAATGAAAGATGATTGACTGATGACAGATAAATGATAGCTATACTGATGAATGATATATGGATGATAGACAATAGGCAGATAACAGATAATTTGATAGTTAATTTTGGTTGCAAATTTTACTATCTCTAGAATCAACCTAAGTCACAATTTTGGGAATGATTAACTGAAGTGAGAGGGACCAGCCCCAAACAGGAACACCATCTTTTAGTGGCCACTGAAATATAGCAAGACCCAAGAGAAAAGCTTTTGCTTTGGCTTGCTTGTCTTCATATCTGGCAAAATTAATCTACCCTATTGTTGAAACTATCACTGCTGCTACCTCCACTGCTGTCATCCTTTGATGACAGTGAAACCAAGTTTCTTGTTTTCTTCATTTTTAATTAATTAATAATTTACAATTTATTCACTTTGTATACCCTCTGTAGCCCCCTTGCCAGACCATAGAGGAAGATGATGCAGTCAGTCCTAATGAGAGCTGATAGGCTAGGGTCACATAGAAGGGGAGGAATACCTCTAGTATCAGAGAACTAGGGAGGGTCATAGGGGCAGAAGAGGGAGGATGAGTGGGACTGGAGGAACCAAGTTTCTTATGCCTTCCAACATAAACCAAAGACTGATGGCTCCCCTAGAATCATCCAGGATTTCAGCCTTAGATTGTGACTGCTGGAGCACATAACAGCTGAGTAGCCACTGTTAAATGTGTAACGTATGACATAAGAAAATCTAATAAACCACATTTTAATATAAAAAACGAACAAAAGACAAAATTTCAGAGGAGGCTTTGCAAAAAACTAGGAAACATAAACATTGCATCATCCCAGAGGGTGATTAAGATCCTGCAGTAAGTATGACAGACTCTCCAGATGGAGAAGCTGTTCTTTCCCAAGAGGCAAAAGTTGAAACATTGTTTACAATTCTAAAATACTGTTTTATCAAAGTACACAAGAAATATAATAGATACACATTATGCATTCTGATCCATGAATTTTAATTTAATTCATGTGTGTGTATGGGAGTGGTAATTTGCCATGCTGTCTATGTGGAGTTTAGAATGCTCGTTTGTGAAGTCAACTCACTTTCACCTTTTCGTGAGTCTAGGAGTTGATCTCAAGTTGTTTGGCTTGCATGCATGCATGGTGAGTGGTGAGTGTTTTTTTTCCTGATAAGTGAGGGAAACACACAGAATCACTTATAAGTAGCACTACAGAATGTCTCCTTGTTCTTGCTTCCAGGCACCACCTCTCCCTCAGTTTTAATTTTTATGAACATTTCATTAGCTTTATCTAAATGAGAGAATTTAATCTAATCTATAGTTGCTAGGAAACTGACTAAATATATATTGTTCCTTGTGATGTTTGCGAGATATGCTATATTGTCTCACATAGTAATGCCATGACATATCAGAGTCATGAAACATATGACTGAGGAAGATTCACATACAGAATAAGGAAACCCAAGAAAGGCTATGGGGATTTCAGATAGCACAACTGCAAGGGTAGGTCCACCCAAAAATGTAGAGTCCAGTTGATTATATTACAAGCTTCAGATTCTCGATGTGGAAGTCCAGAATTTGGTATTTGTCCCGGCCAGCTTTGGTTTTGCATTTACATGATTTTTCTTGTTGCTCCTGAGTTCTTAAATTTTGGTGAAGGAAAGCTTCCTGTGTGTATCATATGTTGGCTCTCATAGGAGCTAACAACTAAGACTTTCGACTTTTAAAGTATATGTGTTATTGAACACTCTTGGGGGCTTGAGTGTTAAGCTGAATGCACTCTTATATTATAAGATAATCATGGGCCTATGTGACAGATATTACTCAGAATTGAAATGTCTATTGAGTTGGCAAGGTATAGTCATGATACTGTTGCCAACAAGACAAAATTTGGAATCACCTTCTGTACTGCTATGGAGGAGTGAATGATGGTCACATGATGTAGGAATATGACCCTGATTGTGACAGAAGAGTTCCTTAACAGATCCTGATTTACATAAACAGGAAATGGTAACTCAGCTTCATGTGCATTCATACAATCACTTCTGTTTCCTGATTATTGATATCACATGACCAGATGCTTCAAGCTCCTCCCTACTTTGCTGACTTCTCTGCATGCAGGACTGTGCACTAACAAAAGCCCTTTCTCCCCTAACTTGACTTTTTCCCAAGATATTTTATCACAGCTACAGGGAAAGAAACTAGGACAAGAGTTAAATTGGAATTTTTTTTATTCATAATTCTCTTCTCAATGCATATCACATCACTTATTTACAGCTGTTTTGTATTGCAATTTCAGTTTTCTTGTAATATGAAAACAATACTTCAGCTTGCTCTTAGTTTATTCTTTAAATTGTAATTTGATTTCCTCATTCCCTTTCTTTTCTCAAAATTCTCCAATCACTGCTCTCCTTCAAACCCATGATTATTTACATTAAATGATATTTTATGCATATTAATATATGTATAAGGTATACCGATCTGTTTTATATAAAAAGATGCATTTTTTTTTTGTAGAAACCGCAAAATGTTTTTTCCAAAGTGTTCATGGCAAGCTTCACTTTTCTTAGCAGCCTGAAGAACTCCATTTGTTTCACTTGCCAACTGAGGTAACCAAGTCGGCCACTCTCCTGGACAAGCAAGTCAGTCTCCTTAAGCTTTTAATTAGTCTTCTATTCACGAATAATAAATGCAGCATACTTTCAAATGATTTTCTTCATCGAGTTCCTTTTGCCACGGTATGTTCAGTCACCTCTGGCTACTGGCTTCTTTGCTAGTCCCCGTGAATATAGATTCTTCATATGAAATAGACAGCACTTTCTCTGATAGATGTCGTCAAGTGTTTGCTCAGGTCTGTGGCTTGCCTTCCTCAAAGAAAACAGAAAGCCTCACCTCACAGAGCTCAAGAAAAATCTATTACTTATATTGGATTTTTTAATGCTTATTTTTTGCAAAACATGCTATATGTTAATAAAAAAATCAGTTCCCTGTGTCTTTTCTTAAATGCATATTGTTTACTTACCCCTATGCTTCCGTGTGCTCACAATTGTTATTTGGATATTTTGTGAGACTAAAAATAGTTGTTATCAATTGCATGGTTATCAAATGGATACAGGATTGTAAAATGTAAATTCTCACTTAGAAAGATAAATGGGATGGACATTGGAAAAAGGAGAAAACAAAAAACAGGATAGGAGTCTTCCACAGAGGGACTCTGAAAAGACTCTACCTAGTAGTGTATCAAAGCCAGAGTGCAGGGAATCTTATGAAAGAAGGTGGAGATAGAAAGACCTGGAGAGGTCAGGAGCTCCACAAGGAGAGCAACAGAACCAAAAGTCTTTTCTGAAACTGATACTCCAACCGAAGACCATGCATGGAGATAACCTAGAACCCCTGCTCAGAAGTAGCCCATGGCAGCTCATATCCAAGTAAGTTCCCTAGTAATGGGAACAGGGACTGTCTCTGACATGAGCTCAGTGGTTAGTTCTTTCACTATCCCCATTGAGGAAGGAGAAGCCTTGCCAGGGCACAGAGGAGGACATTGCATCCAGTCCTTATCCTACCTGAAGAGCTAGGGACAAATGGAAGGGGACGAGTATCTATCCCATCAGTGGACTTAGAGAGGAGGAGGGAGGAGATGAGGGAGGGAGGAAGGGTGTGATTGGAAGAGAATGAGTGATAGGGGTACAGCTGGGATAAAAAGTGAATAAAATTTAATTAATGTAAAAAATAAAATTTAATTAAAAAATCATGCTCTTTCCATTGTTTGGCAAAATTGATCTTGCTGTGAATTTGATTTCTAAATGTGTTGGTATGTGCCTTTATATGTGTTTGCATGTTTAAGTTTGTGAGGATTTAAATGAATAGGTTTATATATGTGTTTAGATGGAGGTTGAGTTTTTGTATCTGGATGTGTACATATGCATAAGGTTTGTATGTATGGATTTATTTATGTGCATATGTGAATGGGTTTTTAATGTGTTTTGATCAGTGTGCAGATTTACACATTGGCTTGTGTATGTATTTCTAATTGTACCATTGTAAATGTTTTCCCCGGTGGGGATTTAGATAAGGATTTGTATGTATGTATGTATGTATGTGTATTTTCGTAGTTAGAAATGTATAGTAAAGTTTGAATGTGAAGTTTATGTGTATGGATTTGTGGGTGTGGGGGCTTATATAGTTTTTTTTCACTATTATGCATGAGTATGTGTATAATTTTATATGTAAGTTTCTTTGTGAGTTTGGAGTATAGATTTTTGTGTATTTTGAGGGAGATAATATTTATATCTGTATGTATTAATGAGTATGTGAATTGTGTTGAGGTTTTCATATGTGTGTTTACATAAGTGTAAATTTTTGTTTTTTAAATTAATTTTGTGTGTGTGTGTTTTTAATTTTTTTATGAATTGCACTTTATTCATTTTGTATCCCCCCATAAGCCCCTCCCTCTTCCCATCCCGATCCCACCCTCCCTCCCCTTTCTGCATGCATGCCACTCCCCAAGTCCACTGATAGGGGAGGCTCTCCTCTTCTTTCTGATCTTAGTCTATCAGTCCTCATCAAAAGTGGATGCATTGTCCTCTACTGTGGCCTGGTAAGGCTGCTCCCCCCTCAGGGGGAAGTGATCAACAAGCAGGCCAATCAGATTATGTCAGAGGCAGTCCCTCTTCCCATTACTATGTAACCCACTTGGACACTGAACTGCCATAGGCTACACCTGTGCAGGGGTTCGAGGTCATCTCCACGAATAGTCCTTGGTTGGAGTATGATTTTCTGGGAAGTTCCCTGTGTTCAAATTATCTTGTTCTGTTGCTCTCCTTGTGGAGTTCCTGTCCCCTCCAGCTCTTACTATTTCCCACTTCTTACATAGAATTCCATTCACTCTGCCCATCAGTTGGCCATCAGGCTCAGCATCTGCTTTGACAGTCTATACTGCAGAGGCTTTCAGAGGCCCTCTGTGGCAGGTTCCAAGGTTGTTTCCTGTTTTCTTCTGGCTTTCAGAGGCCCTCTGTAGCAGGTTCCGAGGTTGTTTCCTATTTTCTTTTTCTTCTGATGACCATCCTCTTTGCCTTTCAGGATGGGGATTGAACATTTTAGTTAGGGTCCTCTCTTTTGCTTAGTTTGTTTAGATGTACAGATTTTAGTGGGTTTATTCTACATTGTATGTTTATATGAGTGAGTATATACCATGTGTGTCTTTTTGCTTCTGGGATAACTCATTCAGGATGATCCTTTCCTGGTCCCACCATTTCCTGCAAATTTCATGATTTCCTTATTTTTCATTGCTGAGTAATACTCCATTGTATAGATGTACCACAGTTTCTGCATCCATTCTTCAGTTGAGGGTCATCTGGGTTGTTTCCAGCTTCTGGCTATTACAAATATAGCTGCTACAAACATGGTTGAGCAAATGTCCTTTTTGTGTACTTGACCCTCTTTTGGGTATATGCCTAGGAGTGGTTTGGCTGGATCTTGAGGAAGCGCTATTCCTAGTTGTCTAAGAAAGCGCCAGATTGATTTCCAGAGTGGTTGTACCAGTTTACATTCCCACCAGCAGTGGAGGAGGATTCCCCTTTTTCCACAACCTCTCCAGCATGTGTTGTCCCTTGAGTTTTTCATCTTGGCCATTCTGATGGGTGTAAGGTGAAATCTCAGGGTTGTTTTGATTTGCATTTCCCTAATGGCTAATGAGGTTGAGCATTTCTTTAAGTGCTTCTCTGCCATTCGATATTCCTCTACAGAGAATTCTCTCTTTAGCTCTGTTCCCCATTTTTAAGTGGATTACTTCGTTTATTGATTTTCAGCTTGTTTAGTTCTTTATATATATTGGATATGAGTCCTCTGTCAGATAAAGGGTTGGTGATTCTTTCCCAATCTGTAGGCAGTCGCTTTGTTTTGAAGACAGTGTCCTTTGCTTTACAGAAGCTTTTCAATTTCATGAGGTCCCATTTATTGATTGTTGCTCTTAGAGCCTGTGCTGTTGGTGTTCTGTTCAGGAAATTTTCTCCTGTACCAATGAGTTCTAGGGTATTCCCCACTTTTTTTTCTAGACGATTTAATGTGTCTGGTTTTATGTTGAGGTCTTTGATCCACTTGGACTTCAGTTTTGTGTAGGAGGATAAGTATGGATCTATTTTCATTTTTCTACATGTAGACATCCAGTTGGACCAGCACCATTTGTTGAAGATGCTATCTTCTTTCCATTGTATGGTTTTGGCATCTTTGTCAAAAATCAGGTGTCCGTAAGTGTGTGGGTTTATTTCTGGGTCTTCTGTTCGATTCCATTGATCCACCATTCTGTTTCTATGCCAGTATCATGCAGTTTTTATAACTGTTGCTCTATAGTACAGCTTGAGATCAGGGATGGAGATACTTCCAGAAGATCTTTTATTGTAGAGGATTGTTTTAGCAATTCTCGGTTTCTTGTTATTCCATACGAAGTTGAGAATTTTTCTTTCCAGGTCTGTAAAAAATTGTGTTGGCAATTTGATGGGAATTGCATTAAATCTGTAGATCGCTTTTGGTAAGATGGCCATTTTTACTATGTTAATCCTGCCAAGCCATGAGCATGGGAGATCTTTCCATCTTCTCATATCTTCCTCTAATTCTTTCTTCAGAGACTTGAAATTTTTTCATACAAGTCTTTGACTTGCTTGGTTAGGGTTACACCAAGGTACTTTATGTCATTTGTGGCTATTGTGAATGGTGTTGTTTCTCTAATTTCTTTCTCAGCCCTTTTGTCTTTTGTATACAGGAGTGCTACTGATTTTTTTTTTTTTTTAGTTAATTTTGTATCCGGCCACTTTGCTGAAGGTGTTTATCAGCTGTAGGAGATCCCTGGTATAGTTTTTGGGGTCACCTATATATACTATCATATCATCTGCAAATAGTGATAATTTGACTTCTTCCTTTCCCATTTGTATCCCCTTGATCTCCTTCAACTGTCTTATTGCTCTAGCAAAGACTTCCAGCACTATGTTGAAGAGATATGGAGAGAATGAGCAGCCTTATCTTGTCCCTGATTTCAGTGGGATAGGTTTAAGTTTCTCTCAGTTCAGTTTGATGTTGTCTATAGGCTTTCTGTAAATCGCCTTTACTATATTTAGATATGTGCCTTGGATCCCAGATCTCTCCAGTACTTTAAACATGAATGGATGTTGGATTTTGTCAAATGCTTTTTCAGCATCTAGGGAGATTATCATGTGTTTTTTTTTTCTTTCAGTTTGTTAATATGGTGGATCACATTGATGGATTTCCATATATTGAACCACCCCTGCATACCTGGGATGAAGCCTACTTGGTCATAGTAGATAATATCTTTGATGTGTTCTTGGATTCGGTTTGCAAGTATTTTGTTAAGTATTTTTGCATCAATGTTCATAAGGGAGATTGGCCTGAAATTCTCTTTCTTTGTTGAGTCTTTGTGAGGTTTAGATAACAAGGTGATTGTGGCTTCATAGAATGAGTTTGATAATGTTCGTTCTGTTTCTATTTTGTGGAATAGTTTGAAGAGAATTGGAGTTAGCTCTTCTTTGAAGGTCTGGTAGAATTCTGCGCTGAAGCCATCTGGTCCTTGGCTTTTTTTTGGATGGGAGACTTTTGATGACTGCTTCTATTTCTTTGGGGGATATAGGACTATTTAATTGATTTACCTGGTCCTGATTCAGGTTTGGTAAGTCAAATCGATCAAGAAAATTGTCCATTTCATTTAGGTTTTCAAATTTTGTGGCATATAGACTTTTGAAGAAAGTCCTAATGATTGTTTGGATTGCCTCAGTGTCTGTAGTTATGTCCCCCTTTTCATTTCTGATTTTGTTGATTTGGGTGGTGTCTCTCTGCCTTTTAGTTAGCTTGGTTAAGGGTTTGTCGATCTTGTTGATTTTCTCAAAGAACCAGCTCTTGGTTTCATTCCAGTTTACATTCCCACCACCAATGGAGGAGGGTTCCCTTTTCTCCACAACCTCTCCAGCATGTGTTGGTGTTTTTCATTTTGGCCATTCTGATGGGTGTAAGGTGATATCTCAGGGTTGTTTTGATTTGCATTTCCCTGATGGCTAATGAGGATGAGCATTTCTTTAAATGTTTCTCTGCCATTCGATATTCCTCTGTTGAGAATTCTCTGTTTAGCTCTGTTCCCCATTTTTTAATTGGATTACTTGGTTTGCTGCTTTTCAGCTTCTTTAGTTCTTTGTATATACTCGACATTAGTCCTCTGTCAGATAAAGGGTTAGTGAAGATTCTTTCCCAATCTGTAGGCAGTCGTTTTGTTTTGATGACAGTGTCCTTTGCTTTACAGAAGCTGTTCAGTTTCATGAGGTCCCATTTATTGATTGTTGCTCTTAGAGCCTGTGCTGTTGGTGTTCTGTTCAGGAAGTTGTCTCCTGTGCCAATGAGTTCTAGACTGTTCCCCACTTTTTCTTCTAACAGATTTAGAGTATCTGGTTTTATGTTGAGGTCTTTTATCCACTTGGACTTTAGTTTTGTGCAGGGTGATAAATATAGATCTAATTTCATTTTTCTACATGTGGACATCCAGTTGGACCAGCACCATTTGTTGAAGATGCTGTCTTTTTTCCATTGAATGGTTTTGGCTTCTTTGTCAAATATTGAGTATTCATAGGTGTGTGGGTTTATTTCTGGGTCTTCTATGCGGTTCCATTGATCCTCCTTTCTGTTTTTATGCCAGTACCATGCAGTTTTTATTACTATTGCTTTGTAGTACAACTTGAGATCGGGGATGGAGATACCTCCAGATGATCTGTTGTTGTACAGGATTGTTTTGGAGATTCTGGGTTTTTTGTTTCTCCATATGAAGCTGAGAATCTTTTTTTTTTCAAGGTCTGTGAAGAATTGAGTTGGTATTTTGATTGGAATTGCATTGAATCTGTAGATTGCTTTTGGCAGGACGGCCATTTTCACAATGTTAATCCTACCAATCCATGAGCATGGGAGATCTTTCCATCTTCTGAGATCTTCTTCAATTTCTTTCTTCAGAGACTTGAAGTTTTGCTCAAAAAGGTCTTTCACTTGCTTGATTAGTGTCACCCCAAGGTACTTTATGTGGTTAGTGGCTATTGTGAAGGGTGTTGTTTCCCTAATTTCTTTCTCGGCCATTTTGTCTTTGGTATACAGGAGGGCTTCTGATTTTTTTGAGTTGATTTTGTATCCTGCCACTTTGCTGAAGGTGTTTATCAACTGGAGGAGTTCTCTGGTTGAATTTTTGGGGTCGCTCATATATACTATCATATCATCTGCGAATAGTGACACTTTGACCTCTTCCTTTCCGATCTGTATCCCCTTGATCTCCTTTAGTTGTCTTATTGCTCTGGCTAGGACTTCAAGTACTATGTTGAAGAGGTAGGGAGAGAGTGGGCAGCCTTGTCTTGTCCCTGATTTCAGTGGGATTGATTTAAGTTTCTCTCCATTGAGTTTGATGTTGGCTATAGGCTTGCTGTATATTGCCTTTACTATGTTTAGATATGTGCCTTGCATCCCTGATCTCTCCAAGACTTTAA
Source organism: Psammomys obesus (assembly GCF_907164565.1). Lineage (NCBI taxonomy): Eukaryota > Metazoa > Chordata > Mammalia > Rodentia > Muridae > Psammomys > Psammomys obesus. The sequence goes on from NW_026596051.1 coordinate 3,998,011, forward strand.
ACATGAATGGGTGTTGGACTTTGTCAAATGCTTTTTCAGCATCTAAGGAGATGATCATGTGGTTTTTCTCCTTCAGTTTGTTTATGTGGTGGATTACATTGATGGATTTCCGTATGTTGAACCACCCTTGCATGCCTGGGATGAAGCCTACTTGGTCGTGGTGGATGATATCTTTGATGTGTTTTTGGATTCGGTTTGCAAGTATTTTATTGAGTATTTTTGTGTCAATGTTCATAAGAGCGATAGGTCTGAAGTTCTCTTTTTTTGTTGGGTCTTTGTGTGGTTTAGGTATCAGGCTGACTGTTGCTTCATAGAATGAGTTTGGTAATGTACCTTCTGTTTCTATTTTGTGGAATAGTTTGAGGAGAATTGGTGTGAGCACTTCTTTGAAGGTCTTGTAGAATTCCACGCTGAAACCATCTGGCCCAGGGCTTTTTTTGGAGAGGAGACTGTGAATGACTGCTTCAATTTCCTTGGGGGATATAGGGCTGTTCAGTCTTTCTACCTGATCTTGACTTAATGTTGGAAGATGGAATATATCAAGAAAATTGTCCATTTCATTTAGATTTGCAAATTTTGTAGCATATTGGCTTTTTTAGTATGACCTAATGATTGTTTGAATTTCCTCTGTGTCTGTAGTTATGTCACCCTTTTCATCTCTGATTTTGTTGATTTGGACAGATTCTCTCTGCTTTTTAGTTTGGCTAAGGGTTTGTCTATCTTGTTGATTTTCTCAAAGAACCAGTTTTTTGTTTCATTGATTCTTTGAATAGTTTTATTTGTTTCTAATTGATTGATTTCAGCCCTGAGTTTGATTATTTCCAGCCTTCTGCTCCTCTTGGGTGTATCTGCTTCTTTTTTTTCTAGGGTATTCAGTTGGGTCATTAAGTTGTTTGTATGTGCTGTTACGAATTTCTTCTTGCAGGCACTTAGTGCTATAAATTTTCCCTGAGCACTGCTTTCAGTGTGTACCATAAATTTGGGTATGTTGTGCCTTCGTTTTCATTGAATTCTAGGAAGTCTTTAATTTCTTTCTTTATTTCTTCCTTAACCCAGCTGTCGTTGACTAACGGGTTGTTCTGTTTCCATGTACGTGTAGGCAGTTTGTTATTTCTGTTGTTGTTGAGGTCCAGCTTAAGTCCATGGTGGTCAGATAGAATACAAGGGATTATTTCAATCTTTTTGTATCTGTTGAGGCTTGCTTTATGACCAACTATATGGTCTATTTTGGAGAACGTTCCATATGGTGCTGAAAAGAAGGTATACTCTTTTGAGTTTGGATGAAAAGATCGGTAGACGTCTATTAGGTCCATTTTATTTAGGGTCTCTGTAAGTGTTTTTATTTCCCTATTTGTTTTCTGTTTAGTTGATCTGTCCCTTGGTGAGAGTGGAGTGTTGAAGTCTCCCACTATTAGGGTTTTAGGATCAATGTGTGATTTAAGCTTTAATATTGTTTCATTTACAAATGTAGGTAGGTGCTCTTGTATTTGGGGCATAGATATTCAAAATTGTGATGTCCTCTTGGTGGATTTTTCCTTTGATGAGAATACAGTGGCCGTCCTTATCTTTTTTGATTAACTTGGGTTGAAAGTCTATTTTATTAGATATTAGGATGGCTACTCCCGCTTGTTTTCTGGAACCATTTGCTTGAAAGACAGTTTTCCAGCCCTTTACTCTGAGGTAGTGTTTATCTTTGTTGCATAGGTGTGTTTCTTGGATGCAACAGAATGATGGATCCTGTTTCCGCAACCATTCTGTTAGTCTGTGTCTTTGAATTGGGGAGTTGAGTCCGTTGATGTTGATAGAAACTAGTGACCAACAATTGTTACTTACTTTAGATGTGGTGTTGGTGGTGTCACTGAGTTTCATTGCTTGTCTTCTTTTGGTTTTTTTGTTGTGTAGTTATCTATTTCCTCTGTTTCCTTCGATGTAGTTGTTTTCTTTGCTTTGGAGTTTCCCTTCTAGTAACTTCTGTAGAGCTGGGTTACTATGTAGATATTGTTTAAATTTGGTTTTGTCTTGGGATATCTTGAATTCTCTGTCTATGTTGATTGAAAGTTTTGCTTGGTATAGTAGTCTGGGTTGGAATCTGTGGTCCCTTAAGGACTGTATGATTTCTGTCCAGGCCCTTCTGGCTTTCATAGTTTCTGTTGAGAAATCTGGTGTGATTCTGATAGGTCTACCTTTATATGTTACTTGGCCTTTTTCCCTTGCTGCTTTTAGAATTTTTTCTTTGTTTTGTAGGATCAGTGTTTTGACTATGATGTGACGTGAAGAATTTCTTTTCTGGTCTAGTCTACTTGGTGTTCTGTAGGCCTCTTGTATGTTTACGAACATCTCCTTCTTTAAGTTGGGGAAGTTTTCTTCTATAATTTTCTTGAAAATATTTTCTGGACCTTTGAGCCTGATGTCTTCTTTTTCTTCTACTCCTATTATTCTTAGGTTTTGTCTTTTCATGGTGTCCTTGATTTCTTGGATGTTTTGTGTTTGGAACTTTTCTGATTTTATTTTTTCTTTGAGAGATGTGTCAATTTCCGCAAGTGTATCTTCGGCTCCTGAAATTTTTTCTTCCATTTCTTGTATTCTGTTGGTGATGCTTACCTTTGTAGTTCCTGATCTTTTCTCTATGTTCTCCAGCTCCTGGTTTTTCTCTATTTGTGTTTTCTTTATTGATTCTAATTCTGTTTTCATGGCTTGCACCATTTCCTTCATCTGTTTGAATGTGGACTCCTGCTTTTCAATGATAGCTTCTATTTTTTTGTCCGTTTCCTCTCTATGTATCACTAATTGTGCCTCTACTTCTTTGGGTATAATTGCCTGTATTTCTATGAGAGCTTTGTTTATTTCTTCTTTATTTGCCTTCATTTGTGTGGACATTTATTTGAGAGCTTTGTGCATTTCTTCTCTGTTTGCCTCAATTTTCGTGGTCATTTCTCTGAGAGCACGATTTGTTTCCTCTTGGGTAGTCTCGATTTCTTTGGTTATTTCTCTGAGGGCTTTGTTCATTTCATCTCTATGGGCCTCTAGTAGCTGGAGAAACATAGTTTTGAGGTCGTTTTCTTGTATATCTAGTGAATTGAAGTGTCCATTGTTTTGTGGGGTTGCTGGTGAGGTCATTGTGTCCTGATTTTTGTTGGGAGTGTTCTTAAGTCTGCCTCTAGCCATCTGGTTATTTATAATCCTCAATGGTTGTTCCTCGAGATTGTAGTTTGGGCTATGATCCTCTCTTTCTGTTTTCTGGAGTGTTTTTTCAGGAAGATGAGAGAGGTTCACTGCTTTGGGAGTGTGCACTTTGTTTTTAGTTTTGCCTAAGTAAAGAATGTGAAGCTGGCGCTATTCGCGTGCGCTTTTAGCGGGCACAGTGTGCATGCGCGGATTCTCTGATTATTGCAGTGGCCTGCAAGCCACTATTACGCAGGTCTGACTGCGATCCAGGGATTGTTTGCCTGGATTACCCTGGTGGACCCACAAGGCAGAGGCTTCACTGTTGGGGTCGCTATCCCAAGAATCCCTCTAATACCCACACTAGGAGTGTGGGTGCCAGGGATCTTGTCTGGTTGCTTCTGTGGAGAGGCCCTGGGTCTGGGGCAATCTCTCCCTAGAAGGCTCACTCACTCGTTTGCAGGACCAGTTGGAATGCACAGAGGTTCCCCTTGCTCACTCCTCTCTGTTTTGGTCCTGTTGCAGAAGTGCACGGGTAGGCTATCAGTCAGCTCTGTGACACTGTGGCCGCAGGACTCGGTGTCCACCTTTCCTGTGTGCTGCCTCTTTGTCCTTTCCCTCTGCCAGGAGGGGTTATGTTGACTGGTCCCTGGGTGGCGTGGGAAAGAGTTAGGGTGAGTGTACTCAATCCCAGATCCCGGGCCCAGATCTCTCTGCCAGAAGCAGCCTAGCGGTAGAACCTATGTTTGCTGATCCCAAGAGAGTACCGGGTAGGGTTGAGTGTCTTCAGATCCAGAGCTTGGGTTTCTCTGCTAGGGGCCGCTGGAGAGAGGGTGTTATGTCCTTGGCAGGCTGCCTCTCTGTCCTTCCCCTCTGACCTTCTCCTCTGCTAGGTCAAGCTTATGGAGGTGCTCTCAGGGGAGTGCCAGCAGGGGTTGGGGCTTCTCAGTAGGATCCTGAGCTGGCGGCGTTTCTCTGCGGGGGGGGAGGGGGGCCCGGTGATAGAACTTGCTGCTAGACCTTATTGCGCTGGACCCATGATAATCTCAGGACGTGTAGAATGACCACAGTCCCAGATCCTGAGCTATAGTTTGTTTGCTAGGAGCGGCAGGCAGCACTGGAGTTCCGGCACTGTGAAGCCGCTGTGCGCCTCTTTATCCTTCCACTCCACTGTGGCATGGTTATGGCGGCGTTTGGGGGAGTGACCGAAAGGATTGGGTTTTCTCAGCCCCGATCTTGGGTGGGGTACAGACAATGTGGTCTGTGGCAGATTCTGCTGGACACCTCCTGCCTCCTCGGAAGAGGGAGTAGGGATTTTGAGCTGGGCGTGCAGCTGAGATCCGTGCGGGGCAGGAGCTCAATTGTGATGGCGGCAGGTACCCGCAGAGGTCGGAGAGACCTTCCAGGGAAAGACTGGGTGATCAGTGACCAGTCTGGCAACTTTCCTTCCCCGTTGGGTTTTTTTGCGACTGGGACTCCCAGCCTCAGGCACCCATGTGCCCACCAATCAGCTTGGGAAACTGATCGGGACAAGCAGGCTTGCAGCACCAGCCCGGAGACCCAAAGCCTGCGTTAGCAGGGTTCTCTTCCCGGTTCTGGCTGGGCAGCTGAGAGTGGACCCAACCGCTTCCCACGCCATGGGAGCCTTTCCTCACCTGGGAAACAGGATCGATCACTGTTCTTTTAGGGCCCAGAGTTCAGTCTCCTGGTCACTGCTCGGAGTGTGTTGTCCTGCTTCTCAGACATGGTGTTCTCCTGGTGCCACCATCTTGGCTCCTCTCAGATGTATCCCACTGTTTTTTAAAATATAATTCACAGCGAAGTATTTTGTTGCAGTGGGGTATTATATCCTATTTCATTTTTAAAATATGAAAAATATAAGATTTTGTAGGTATTTATACTATACCAAATTCACTGGAAACAGGTCAGAAAAATTAGATGTCAACATTTGGGGAAGTCAGTGAATTGAGTTTACTTGTACCATGCATTAAATATTTAGCATCTGGAATTATGCCAAAATTGAAAGTTTTTTTCTTTGTTTTTGTTTTCTTCTTTTCTCCGGATTTACATGTCCAGTATTACAATGACCTGGAAATAAGAAAAGTGTGCTCAATACAGTTCCAATTATTAATCCTGGAACCAGTACTATTTGCTATTACGTGAACTGATATATTTAGGAATGTATATGTGTATAGAGTTGCATATATACATGCAATATCAATTCATGAAAAAAGAGGCCAAGAGTTTGATAGGGAGAGAGGGGAGTATTTGGAGAAAAGAAACGGAAAGAAAATGTAATTAAATTATAATCTCAAAAATAAAAATAAGATAATTGTCTAATTTACTCTAATTATGAATTTGATGTTTGATAGATTTTTTTGGTAGTTTGTGTGCTTTTATTGAGTAATTGAGACCAGTAATGTAGTTATTACTGAAAGTTGTGTATTAATTTTTGTTATTTTTTGTTTTTAAAATATTTTTATTTAATTTTTATTAATTAAACTTTATTTACTTTGTATCCCTCCATAAACCCCTCCCACCTTCCCACCCAATCCCACTTTCCCTCCCCTTTCTCCATGCATGACCCTCCCCAAATCCTCTGATACAAGAAGTCTTCTTTTCCTTCCTTCTGATCCTAGTCTATCAGATCTCATCAGGAGTAGCTGCATTGTCTTCCTCTGTGGTCTGGCAAGGGTGCTCCCCTGTCAGGGTGAGGTGATCAAAGAGCAGGCCAATAAGTTCATGTCAGAGGCAGTCCCTGTTCCCATTACTATGAAACCCACTTGGACACTGAACTGCCATGGGCTCCAAGATTTTAAGAGTTTAGTTTTATTTTTTTTCCAATAACATGACAGCACTTGCATCATAGGAATATGTTGAAAGTCAGGAAATCAGCTCATTGTTACCTTCTCCCTGATGTGCAATTGGGCATAAGTACTGGCAAGCAATTCCAGGTAGCTTTTGTGTAAATAAAATTAACATATTCAGTTCTCAGTGTCTCCAGAAAAGACAAGAATAGCATGATAGTTAAAGTATAAAGCCCTTTTACTTCGTTTAGAAACATTTGTTAGGTATATACTCACTTATATAGACCTATAAGATATGGTAAACATAATGAAAGCTATACACCTAAAGAAGATAAACAAGAAAGAGGACCCGGGGTAGAATGATCAATCCTCACTTAGAAAGACAAATGAGATGTACAGTGGATGTAGGAGAAAACAAGAAACAGGACAGGAGCTAACCACAGAGGGCCCCTGAAAGACTACCTAGCAATGTATCAAAGTAGATACTAAGACTCATAAGCAAACCTTTGGCAGAGTGCAGGGAATCATATGAACGAAGGGGGAGTTAGTATGACATGGAGAGGATAGGAGCTCCACAAGGACCAAATATATCTGGGCACAGGGTCTTTTCAGAGACTGACATTCAACCAAGGACCATGTATGGATATAACCTCGAACCCCTGCTAAGATGTAGCCCCTGGTAGATCAGTAACCAATTGGTTTCCCATAGTGAGGGGAACAGGGACTATTTCTGACAGGCACTCAATGGCAGGCTCTTTGACCTCCCCACACCCCAAGGGAGGAGCAGACCTGCTAGGCCACAAAGGAGGACTTTGCAGCCAGTCCTGAAGATACCTGATAAAACAGGGTCAGATGAAAGGGGAGTAGGTCCTCCTCAATCAGTGGCCTTGGAAAGGGGCAGGGAGGAGATGAAGGATGGTGGTTGGGATTGGGAGGGAATGAGGGAGTTGGATACAGATTAAATAAAATGTAACTAATAATAAAAATTAAAAAAAGAAAATAAGAATATCAATAACAGAAAAAGAAAGAAAATGAGGATAATGTTTTTTTCATTTATTTTTTATTTTTTTAAATTTTATTTTAGTTTATTAAATATACTTTATTCACTTTGTATCCCCCCCATAAGCCCCTCCCTCCTCCCCTTCCTGTCCAACCCTCCCCTTCCCCTTCTTCAAGCATGCCCCTCCCCAAGTCCACTGATAGGGGAGGTCCTCCTATCCTTCCTTTTGATCTTGGTCTATCACATCACATCAGGAGTGGCTGAATTGTCTTCCTCTGTGGCCTGGTAAGGCTGCTTCCCCCTCAGGGGGAGGTGATCAAAGAGCAGGCCAATCAGATTACGTCAGAGGCAATCCCTCTTCCCATTACTATATAACCACTTTGACACTAAACTCCCATGGGCCACATCTGTGCAGGGGTTCTAAGTTATCCCCATGCCTGGTAATTAGTTGGAGTATGAGTCTCTGGGAAGACCTCTGTGTTCAAATTTTCTGGTTTTGTTGCTCTCCTTGTGGGTTCCTGTCCTCTCCAGCTCTTACTGTTTCCCACTTCTTACATAAGATTCCATGCACTCTGCCCAAAAGTTGGCCATAAGTCTCAGTGTCTGCTTTGATAGTCTGCAGGGCAGAGCCTTTCAGAGGCCCTCTGTGGCAGGTTTCTAGGTTGTTTCCTGTTTTCTTCTTCTTCTGAGGTCCATCCTCTTTGCCTTTTGAGATGGGGATTGAGCATTTTAGTCAGGGTCCTATCTCTTGATTAGTTTCTTTAGATGTACAGATTTCAGTAGGTTTATCGTATGCTTTATGTCTATATGAGTGAGTATATATCATGTGTGTCTTTCTGCTTCTGAGACAGCTCACTCAGTATGATCCTTTCCAGGTCCCACCATTTACCTGCAAATTTCATGATTTCCTTATTTTTCATTGCTGAGTAATACTCCATTGTGCAGATGTACCACAATTTCTGCATCCATTCTTCAGTTGAGGGGCATCTGGTATGTTTCCAGCTTCTGGCTATTACAAATAAGGCTGATACAAACATGGTTGAGCAAATGCTATTATTGTTTTTAAAAATATGATTATGTTGCTTCTCAAAAAAGGTAGGTGGACAGGTTTTAGAATGGAAGAAAGATGTGTATTTGTGTTTGTGTCTGTGTGTATGAGAGATATTTTGCGTTTTCATGTTATTTCACTTTTGCGATTGTAATTATAACATTTCTCCCTGCCATTATCTTCCTTCAAATCCTCATATACTGCTCCTCTCTGTCTTTGAAAATTCATGGCATTCTTTTATTAGCATTATTATTACAGGCAACTCAGAATTGCTGAACAGGAGAAATATGTGTCTTCCCCAGGGAAGAGCACACCAATACCAGTGGTGGTCCCTTGAGATATAAACATGCAAGTACAAACATGATAAAGACCAAGAATAAATAAATAAATAGAAATGAAAAAAGATGAATGTTTTATAACTTAAAAATTGATGTAACTAAGAATTCAATATAAAATTAGTATATAATTTATATATGTATATTGTATGTACATAATGATGGTGTAAATATATTTTTCAGTCTCCAAATGAACATATATTAAAATATACAGTAAGTATGGGAGGCAAAAGCTAGAGGGTTTTCTGAAGCATGGTATTAATGAGAAGTCATGCTCTGATTTCTTTGCTGCAATGAGTTGTCTCTCTGTAACTCTATTGGATTAAATATTGATGTTCAACTTTTGCCACAGTGTAGGAAATCACTAGTATGATAAACTATGTACTTTTTTTCATTAATTACAAAACCTGAGGGTGTCATTGACCATTCTAGCAATGAGGTGGGAATTAGGAAATTAATTTAGAAGCACGTTGTTTAAAATGGTGTGTATAATTTCATGTGCTCTAAACTGACTTTTATGGAAGAATAGTCATTTTATTATAGCTAAGTTCATGTCACAAACATGCCTTACCATAGTGTACCTTTCAGGTTTTGTTTCTTCATGATATTTTATCATTTAAGATGAAATTGCCAATTGGTTTTACAGGGTAAATTCATCTTCTTTATGATGGAATTTCAAGGTTGCTGGGAAATGTTTTAAAATGAGAACATTATGTTTTGATGAAATTATTCAAATTGAAGTGCTTCTAATCTAGTAAAGTCCTTTTTTGATTTATGGAAGAGATTTGTTTTTTCTGCTTAAATGCAATCTCAGCTCAAGAAAATTGAAATCCGTGGTGATCTGGGATTGGTCAAAGGAGTGAATGTCAAGAGACAGCCCTGCAAGGCATCCTCAGGTATACATACTTATTTTGAGAGCAGTGTGTCAACTTCAAGAGTATTTTGTTAAGACTCAAAGCCACAAAATGAACTTTCTGAGTGTGGATTGTTGCCTAGGTTTCTATAACATAACATCTGTGCATCAGGAAAAACAAAATATGTTGAGAATTGAAAAGGCTCAGAGAGTTTATTTAGTACTGCACTAAAATGTTAGCCTACTTCAGTTTCATGGATTCTGGCAAAAGATACAAGACCATGAATTTTGGATAAAATATTTTATTATTCAAAGCAATAAATAGTATGGGGACTGTTAACATTTTTTTTTCATGTGAGTTGTCTGATTTCCATTCCTATAAGATGACTTGACAATGACCAGGTGACACCTACACATAACTGCCTAACTCAGAGCAACCTAGAGGCTGGAGAACATGAATCTTTTGTAATGAGCAATAAGCCTTCTTTTCCTTGGTTCTGAAATGAGGTACTATACTATCTTAGCAACTATGCCATTATCCCTATAAAATTGCTCAAAATTGCTAGTAGGTTTCCTTGCTTGCAAAGAATGCAGAAAAGGAAGGAATATGAAGAAAAGCAAGTATACTCCAAGCATACATGAAGAACTTCATCCTATTAGAGTGAAAATGACATGACATGTTAAAATAAAAACAATCTTATTGGTCACCATTTTCTGCGTATTTCCAACAATGATAAAAAATTAGTCTTTATAGCACCGTCCTCTGTGTATAACAACCATCATGTTTGTCAGATATGAGTATCTGTAAGAGACTTTCAGGATTGTGCCTGTCCACACTTCTTCATAGAAAGATGGGATGAGGAGGACCATTGAAATTCAAAATACTGCTGCCTCCATTTTCCAGCCAGCTGTTTATAATTCTTTCCTAGCTGTATGTGACACCATAGTTTCTGGAGGTGTTAGAATACATAGGTATGGAAGGTTAATAGAGAAGTGAACTCACTTTACTCAGCTATGGATAAGTTATCATCCACACTGCAGTAATACTTTTTGATATATGGATGCTTTGGAGTCACTGAAGCCTAAAAGTAATCCTCCACCCATGTTCATAAGTAAGCCCAAGTCATTCGTTTTCCAATTTGCATTTTGGTGGAATAGTACTTTGATTTGTCTGTGGTCTGTTTTGGGTGTGAAAATCTGTTTGCACCCCCCAGGGATAGTGTTACTTTAACACAAGTCAAGATGGGTCATGATCCAAGCTCAGTGCCAGAATATCTGTTCTCAACCACTGTCTACATATAATAAAATATGTTTACTCTAGCACAAAATAAAATTTGATCATTGACTTTGTGTCATAGTTGGTGGTCCCTCCATTATTGTGCTTACATAGTCCATGTGTTAGGAAACATGCAAGATATTTATTTTATCTATCGTTTTACTGTAGAAAAGGTGCCATTAACATAAACCTGTTTCCCATATTATTACTACGTCCTGGAAAGAGTCTTCTTCATCTCTGAGGTAGACTTGGTGTTCTGTTCTAGCTAGTTTCATTATCATACTTTTATTTTCTTCTATTTATTCAATTCTCAATTAGTGTTTTGCCACTATGAAAAGTGGTGGATGCATTTATTACATGATTAAATTTTATATTGAAGTACCTAAGATCTCTATGTTTATATTTACTTAACCCAACATCCTTATCTTTTAGTACTTTCTTCCACTACTCCTTCCCTGTGTTTATCTCAAGTTACTTTTAAAAATTCTCATCAAATGGCATGGTGATGTATACTTTCATCACTGGAAACACTCTGTTACCTTTGTTTGAAATGATCTAGTTGGGGGGAAGCAGTCCTGTTAGGCCACAGAGGAGGACTTTGCAGCCAGCCCTGAAGATACCGGATAAAATAGGGTCAAATGAAAGGGGAGGAGGTCCCCCCCTATCAGTGGACTGGGAAAGGGGCAGGGAGGAGACCAGGGAGGGAGTGTGGGGTTGGGGAGGGAAAGAGGGAGCAGGATACAGCTGGGACACAGAGTTAACAAAATGTAACTAATAAGAAAAATAAATTTTAAAAAATTTCAGCGATTAAAAAAAAAAGAAATGATCTAGGTTTATGTGAGATCTCATTCCTCATTTTCAGTGTTGCTGCTTCCACTGTGAAGGCTTCTGGAAGTGGTTCAAGCTGACCTGATCTTCTCATTGATGCTGTAAGTGCACCTTGTAGACTAACCTTTTACAGAGGTTAGATAACTGTGAATTCATAGTACAAGCAGATATTAAAAATTATAGATTTTCTAAAATCTATGCAAACATGTATTAACTAATGCACATATACAAAGTAGGAGTTTGAAGCTCTTGTGTTCAAGGTTAAAAATTCCTAATATCCAGAGAATCTGCTGAATTTTTTTTTCTTTAATTCAGGGTTTGGTTGTGTTTTACAAAGTGCCTAAAGCTCCTTGGAATAAGGAGCTGTATTCTGCATGCTTTGATTCTTGAGCATGGGTGAATATCCAGTATGAAGATGTGCTTGATAGCTGTACTAAATTATATTTAGAATTAATTGTTGGTTCATACTCATAGACATTTTCTTAAGATTACTATTCTACACTTAGCCAATGATGTCATTAAACAATTTTAGAATAATATGTTTAACTATCCTTAAAAATATTAAGTTTCAGTTGAGTGTGGTGGTTAATGCCTTTGATCACATGATGTGAAAGGTAGAGGCAGGCAGATCTCTGAGGTCAAGGGCAACCTGGTCTGCAGAGCAAGTTCTAGGACATTCAGGGCTACACAGAGAAACCCTGTCTTGAAAAAACAAAGAGAGGAAGAGAGAGCTTTCTTTACAGCTGAATAAAATATTGCATACTATTTGGTTTTTTTCTGTTCATCTGTTTATAGACTTTTCAGCTGGTTTTGCTTTCTAACTACTGTGAATAATGCATCAAGAAACATGGATATGTGTGTATTGTGTGATTAGGAATAATATCAGTCCCTTCTGTATAAACCAAGTGGTGCTAAAACTGGGTCATATGGTAGTTCTACTTATAATTTTTAAAATACCTACCATATTAATTCCATAGCAGCAACATCAGTTGAGAGTTCCACAAGCCATGGATATGGGTTCCTCTTTCTCCACATTCCCACCACTGTTTGTTACCATTTTACTTCTTCATGTTAGCTTTTATCAGGATGGGAGTTACATGGAGGAGAAAAGGGACAATAAATGGGTGCAGGGAACATAAGGAAGGGGAGCAGGGGCCAGAATAAGTATGCATACAAATGGCATAGTAAAACATATAACTGTAATTTCATCCAGAAAACAGCAGCTAATATTTATATATTTTTTTTAAATTTTCATTTGCATTGATTACAGTTTATTCAATTAGTATCCCCCTTTAGCTCCCTCCCTCCACCCCTTCCAATCCCATCCTCCTTCCCCCTTCTCCAACCACACCCCTCCTCCAGTTCACAGATAAGGGTGGTCTTCCTCCCCTTCCTTCAGGTCTCATCAGGACTGGCTGCATTGTCATCTTCTGTGGCCTGGTAAGGCTGCTCCCCCCTCAGAGGGAGGTGATCAACGAGCAGGCCAATCAGATTATGTCAGAGGCAGTCCCTCTTCCCATTACTATGTAACCCACTTGGACACTAAACTGCCATGGGCTACATCTGTGCAGGTGTTCTAGTTTATCTCCATGCATGGTCCTTGGTTGGAGAATCAGTCTCAGAAAAGACCACTGTGCCCAGATTTTTTGGTTCTGATGCTCTCCATGTGGAGTTCCTTTCCTCTCCTGGTCTTACAATTTCTCCCTTCTTTCAAAAGATTTCCTGCACTCTGCCCAAAGTTTGGCTATGAGTCTCGGCATCTGCCTCTATACCTTGCATGGTAGAACCTTTCAGAGGCCTTCTGTGGCAGGCTAATGTCCTGTTCCCTGTTTTCTCCGTTTTCTGATGTCCACTTTCTTTGCCTTTCTGAAAGGGGATTGCGCATCTTAGCCACAGTCCTCCGTCTTGATTAGTTTCTTTAGGTGTACAGTTTTTAGTAAGTTTCTCCTATATTATATGTATAATATCCATTTATGAGTGAGTATATGCCCAGTGTGTCTTTCTGCTTCTGTGATACCTCACTCAGGATGATCATTTCCTGTAAATTCCATGATTTCCTTCTTTCTTTTTTCTTTTTTTTTTTCTTAGTAATACCCCATTGTGTAGATGCACCACAATTTCTGTATCCATTTCTCATTTTAGGGGCATCTGGGCTGTTTCCAGCTTTTGGCTATTACAAATAAAGCTGCTACAAACATGGTTGAGCAAATGTCTTTGTCGTATACTTGAGCAGCTTTTGGATATATGTCTAGGAGTGGTATAGCTGGATCTTGAGGAAGTGCTATTCCTCATTTTTTGTGAAAGCACCAGACTGATTTCCAGAATGATTGTATAAATTTACATTCTCACCAGTAGTGGAGTAGAGTTCCCCTTTCTCAAATCCTCTCCAGCAAGAGTTGTCACTTGAGTTTTTTATCTTAGCCATTCTGATGGATGTAAGGTGAAATCTCAGGATTGTTTTGATTTGCATTTCTCTGATGACAAAGGATATTGAGCATTTCTTTAAGGATAAGACAATTAAAGGTGACCAAGGGGATACAAATTGGAAAGGAAGACATCAACGTATCCCTATTTGAAGATGATATGATACTATACCTGAGTAACCTCAAAAATTCTACCAGAGATCTCCTTCAGCTGATAAACACCCTCAGCAAAGCAGCTAGATACAAAATTAACTCAAAAATATCAGTAGCTTTCCTGTATACAAAAGATAAAAGAGCTGATAAAGAAATTAAGGAAACAACAGCCGTCACACTAGCCACAAATGATATAAAGTACCTGGGTGTGACCTTAACTGAGTAAGTCAAGGATTTATATGAAAAAAATTTCCAGTATCTGAAGAAAGAATTAGAAGAAGATGTGAGAAGATGGAAAGATCTCCCATGTTCATGGCTTGGCAGGATTAACACAGTAAAAGTGGACATCTTACCCAAAGAAATCTACAGATTTAATAATGCAATTCCAATTAAATTACCAACACAATTCTTTGCAGACCTTGAAAGAAAAAATCTCAATTTCATATGGATTAACAAGAAACCCAGAATTGCTAAAACAATCATCTATAATAAAAGATCCTCTGGAGGTATCTCCATCACTGAACTCAAGCTGCACTATAGATCATCAATACTAAAAACTATATTGTACTGGCATAGAAACCGACTGGTGGATCAATAGAATAGAATAGAAGACCCTGAAGTAAACCCACACTCTTATGGACACCTGATTTTGACAAAGATGCCAAAACCACTCAATGGAAAAATGATAGCATCTTCAACAAATGGTGCTGAATTAACTGGATGTCAACATGTAAAAAAATGCAAATAGACCATATTTATCACCCTGCACAAAACTAAAGTCCAAGTGGATCAAAGACCTCAATATAAAACCAGACACACTAAACCTGTAAGTAGAAAAGTGGGGAATACCCTTGAACTCATTGATACAGGAGACAACTTCCTGAACAGAAAACCAACAGCACAGGCTCTAAGATCAACAACCAATAAATGAGACCTCATGAAACTGAAAAGGTTCTGTAAAGCAAAGGACACTGTCATCAGAACAAAACGACAGCGGACAAACCAGGAAAGGATCTTCACCAACCCTGTATCTGACAGACGGTTCAAATCCAAAATAGATAAAAACTCAAGAAGTTCAACAGTAACAAATCAAGTTAATCCAATTAAAAATGAGGTACCCAGCTAAACAGAGAATTCTCAATAGAGAAATACTGAATGTCAGAGAAACACTTAAAGAAATGTTCAGTGTACTTGGTCATCCGGGAAATGCAAATCAAAACCACCCTGAGATAGCAGCTATTTTTAATCTTCTCTTTTACAAAAGAAAAACAGTAAACAAGAGGTAGATTTAAGGTTTGAAATTTAAAAATGTAATTGAAATCTTTATTCATAGATGGTATACTTTTATTTGATTCACCTACACATTCCATTTGTTCAACCACGAGTCTTTCTGTCATTTAAGGCAATAGCAATTAGTAATTTAACTATGATATTTTATACCATTCCAATCAAATTCCTGAGATTCCAGTATTTGAGATAGCTCCAAGATAGTGCACAGATAGATTTCCCTATGACTTTATCTTTCAGATCAAAAATTTAATATTCATTTAGTAGTGTCTGTACTTGAAATTTTATCTTTTCTTCAGACATAACAAATAATGCTCTTACCACGGTGAGCGGAACAAGCTGTGGACCTAGTCAGTCACAGAGCCCTTTGGGTGTCAGTATGCTCCACAGTAGCTAATGTCTTGTTCAGTTAGTTGGTTATGTCAAATGCATGTTGATAACATTTTGACTTATACTGGGTATTTTGTAATGTCATGTTTTGATTGAGGAGTGTCTCTATGAAAATGCAAAAATATCTTGACAGAACAATACAATATTTTAGTTAATTTTTTAATTTATTTTTTTAGAGTTTATTCATTATACATCCCTACCGAGGCCCCTCCCTCATCTCCTCCCAAACCTGCCCTTTCTCCCATTTCCTCCCTATCCCTTTCCCCTTTTCCACTGAAAGGGGTAGTTTTCCTGACATCTGCCCCATAGCTTTTTACATCTCATCAGGACTGTCTGGATCGTTTTCTTCTGTGGCCTGGCAGTGCCTCATCACCAGGGGGAAGTGATCAAAGATCAGGCAACTGAGTTCATGTCAGAGGCAACCCTGCTGCCCTTACTCGGGACCCCACATGGAGACTGAGCTTCCTATTGGCTATATCTGAGCAGAAGGTCTAGGTCCTCTCCGTGCATGATCCTTGGTTTGTCCATCAGTCTGCAGGGCCAGCTGGGCTCAGATTTGTTTTTAGCTTTGTTGGTCTCCTTGTCCCCTCCAGATCCTTCTATGCACCCCCCCCACTTCTTCCATAAGACTCCCTGCGCTCTGCCCAATGTTTGGCTGTGAATCTCAACATTTGCTTGATCCCCTGTTGGGTGGAGTCTTCCAGAGGTTTTATGGCAGGCTCCCACCCTGATTCTTCTCTTCCACTGTTTCTGGTGTCTATCTGTTTATCATTCTGAGTGAGATTTAAGCATCCCCCCTAGGGTCCTTAAAGACATAATGCTATATACCTACTTATAAGCACATATCAGCCATATAATGTAGGATTACTATACTAAAATCTACAGACCTAAAGAAGCTAAACAACAACATTGTTTATATTAAATATAACTATATATTAAATATTTACAAAATATTTAAGCAATAGTATTCAAATACCCTGCCTATTCAATTGTATATTATCACAGTGAGAATTTAAAATGTTACTGTTAGAAACACATATTAATTCTCATGTTTTCTTTACACCATCTGTTGTTGGGAAAAGTTATGGAAATATAATTTATAAAATTTGTAGAAAGCACATTTTCATAACACCTCATATTTAAGCAATTGCAGGTGTTCATATGTCAAAAATAAAAAGGGAGTTAAAATGATTTATTTGTTAAAGGGTCTGAGGCTGATGATTTTCATCAGTAATAAAATTCTTGGAGCACCTATACTACCAGGAATACTACCTGGGAATGATGCCTGTTTTGTTTGTATTTCAATTATGTTCTGAATACTGAATGTTATTTGTCACAGATTAGAATATTCATTAACTTTTTCTTGGCCTGAATGGCACAGTAAATTAGAAATAAGCATGTGATGTGTTTATCTCTTTTTAAATATTTTAAGACACTGTTTTCTGATAAAGGTTTTCCATGAAAAAATATTATTTTTAATGATCATATACAAACAATGGGACATTGTCTTTTCTATGGATGTGCTGATATTTGGATAAGGCTGCAGAGCAGTTTTGTCCTACCTGAAACATTCCCTTGAGGAGGAATTTGGGAAGTTTATCATAGTGAGTAGACAGACAAATTTTACATGTCGGGCAATGCTAAAACTTGCATGATTCCACAGGCTTCCCCTAGCTTCACATAAGCACCAAACCACAACTGTGGAAGGAGAATAGGCAGCTGAGATATTGAGAGGAGATTTTCTATGCAGCCTTCTGAAAGTTATGTATAAACCTCCAGAAATTCAGCTTCCAGTAGTCCTTATTTTTGTTGGGTGGACTATTCTCTGATGCTTTAAAGATATCTTAATTCCTGTAAAACCTCATAGATAGTGACTTATCGATGTAACTCACATGTGTCATAAAAAGAAGGCAAAAGAAATCCACTCAACGAGATGGAACTCATACTTGACGCTGTTCTGGGCGTCCCTAAATCCAAGTTTAGATAAGCCATGGACTTAAGGGAAAACAAAATCCCACTGTTCTGCTAAGGAAAATAACAATAAAATGAGTCCTTATGATATTCCATTATTCCCACAGATGAGTGTCTTGCTCAGCCATCATCAGATAAACAACCTCCTGCATAGATGAGAAAAATACAGAGATCTCCAGCTGGGCAATGTACAGAGAGGAAGACACCTTAGAACAGTCAGTCCTAAATAAAGTGAGCCCCTTCATTCTAGACTCAGAGAACTTGGTGGAAGAGGAATAAAACAAACAAACAAACAAAAAACAACAAAACAATTTAAGAGCAGAGTGGGATGAAGGGCACCATGGACACAACGTCTGAGTACAACAGGACTGATGCACATATAAAATTATAGAGATTGTGGCAGTATGCGCAGAGTCTGCACATGGCTGAGCCAATGGCATTCCAGTGCTGAGAAAGGAAGTAGAAGCAAACCACCATCACTAACACAGAAGCTATCCACAGTTGATAAGTAGTCACTAATGAAAATTTTATGTCCTATGACTGAGTCACGTTTCTCAATCTCACTCCCCACAACACACACTTAAGGATAAACTACATCTCCAGAAGTAGATAGCCAACACAAAACAAAATCAGTGACATTTTAGGAAGTTCTTATATCATAACATTTTGTCAGAGAATTTAATTTTGAACTTTATAGGTCCTTTGGGCATACATTACAATTTCCAGTTCTGTGTCTTTATTGGATTTCTGTGTGAGAGAAAGTGTATATCTCTACAACTATTTGTGTTTCTTTCTTCACCCTCTTTGACTCTTCTGTTTTTTTGTCTTATTCCTGTTTGTTATCATACCTTATTATTACTATTTTATGTGCTTATCTGTATTATAATAAGATAAAAGAAAGAATGTGGGCTTTGATGCATGGGAGAGTTAGAAGGTTCTGTGGGAAACTGGCAAGTGGGAAACTATAATCAGAATGTATTTCCTAAAAATATATTTACAAATGACATGACTTGGACTTTAGGGGCAAAAATGTTAAATATTTTTAGTTATCAGGAAAATATAAACTAAAACTAATTCTTTCTTTCTTTCTTTCTTTCTTTCTTTCTTTCTTTCTTTCTTTTCCTTTCTATTTCTTCAATGTGTTCACTTTGTATCCCCACTGTAGCCCCCTCCCTCATCTCCTTCTAGTTCCATCCCTCTTCTCCCCCTATGCCTTTTCCTTAGTTCCCTAATAGAGGAGGACCTTCTTCCCTTCTATCTGAACCAAACTTATCATGTATCATCAAGGCTGACTGCATCATCTTCCTCTGTGGCCTGGCAAAGCTGCAGCCTTCAGCAGGAGGTGATCAGAGACAACCCCTGCTTCCATTATTAGGGAACACCCTTAGAAACTGAGAAGAGAAGCGTATGGGCTTCCTCTAACAAGGTGGTCTAGGCCTTCTCCACGTAAAGTCCTTGGTTGGAGTATCGGTCTCTGCAGACCCCACTGGGCTCAGGTTTTTTGGCTCTGTTGTTCTTCTGGAGTTCCTGTGCCCTCCAGGTCTTTCTAGCTTCCTCTTCTTCATAAGGTTTCTGGCATTCTGTCCAAAGTTTGGCTAAGACTCTCAGTATTTTTCTTCCATATCCTGGTGAGTAGAGTCTTTCAGAGGTCCTCTGTGGAAGGCTTCTGTCCTGTTCCTTTTCTTCTCCTATTTCTTATGTCTATCCTATTTGCCCTTCTGAATGAGGATTAAGCATCTTCCTTAGGATCCTCCTTGTTGTTTTGCTTCTTTAGGACTATAGATTTTAGTCCTATATTATATGACTAATATCCACTCATAAGTGAGTGTATACCATATGTGACATTTTGCTTCTGCTTTATCTCATTCAGGATGATCTTTTCTAGTTCCTACCATTTGTCTGCAAATTTCATGAGTTCCTTATTTTTAATTGCTGATTAGTATTCCATTGTGTGAATGTGCTATAATTTCTGAATCCATTCTTCCATCGAGGAACATCTAGGTTGTTTCCAGATTCTCACTATTACAAATAAAGCTGCTACAAATATAGCTGAGAAAATGTCCTTATTGCATGATGGGGCATCTTTTGGGTATATGCCTAGGAATGGTATAGCTGGATCTTGAGGTAGCACTATTCACAATTTTTTGGGAAAGCTTCAGATTGATTTTCAAAGTGATTGTACAAGGTTACATCTCCAACAAAAATGGGAGGAGTGTTACCCTTTCTCCACAACCTCTTCAACACTCATTATCCCTGTAAATTTTTTTTAATCTCAGCAGTTTTGATGATGTGAGGTGGAATCTCAAGGTCTACCTCAAGATCCAAATATATCACAAATCTTGGGCATGTGCCCACAAAACTCTATAGGATACCACAGATACCAAAGATATGCTTTATCATCTATGTTGTTCTATTTATTAGCCATAAATTGGAAACCACTTAATGTCCATCAAATGATGAATGAATAATAAAAATGTGGTACTTTTGCACAATGTAATGTCATTTAGCTGTTACTAAAATGAAATTATGAAATGCACAGAGAAGTAGGTAAAAGTAAAACATCATCATATGTAATGTAGTCCAGGAAAATATTGTATGTTTTCTTTAATAATTCAATGCTTGCAAGCCTTTAGTCTGTGTTCTACATATTCTGTATAATGGCAGAGGTTAGGTATGCTAAGGACTGGCAAGGGGGTTGGAAAAGATCTCAAAGAGAGTTAAATAGGATATATTGATATGAAGTAAGATGAATGTATTAATTAATATGTAAGAGGGTGGTGGAAGAGAAGGGAGGAGAAGGAAAATGTGGAGGGATAATGAATACTAAAGACCACTCAAAAAAAAAAAAAAACACATAGAAATAAACTACTGTAGAATCCATAATTGACACTACAAAAGGGGTAAAGAACCTGAAACTTGGTAGGTCATAGGACTATAGACAAAGTAAATATCAATAAAATGACTGTTAATGGTATTCTATTATACCCAGATTAATACCAGATTAATAACTGGAACAGGCCTCATCAGAGGATCTTCTTGCATTATATGGGAAATAACACAGAGACCTTCAATTGGACTGTGTGCAAGAGACTGAGGAACTTTGAAACAGCCAATCCTAAATGGGATATCTTCATCAAAGCCCTCCTCTCATGGCTCAGCAATTTATGTGGAAGAGGATGTAGAAAGAGTGTAAGAGCCAGAAATGATCGATGACTTTGAGGAGTCAGTGTTTTCCTGATATAACAGGATTGATGCATGTATGAACTCATAGAGTCTGTGTCTCCAAGCACAAAGCCTTCAATAGGTGGACAGAATTCTAGCACCATGTGAGAGAAGTCAATACAAGTTCCACAACTAACAAAGGACTTTTGTACAACTGACATTTGCTTGCAAAAGAAAAAAAAAATTAGTGTTCTCCAATGAGGTATATGTACAGTTTCAAAGAAATTTTCCCATCTAGTTTGACAATGCACAATTTAGAAGCCATAAGCAATCAACACAAGGCGAAAAGTGTTCTGCTTTAAACTGATGGCCAAGGTTGCCCAAGAGGCCCCCACATTATATGTGGTTGTTATTGCCCTGAGTGCCCTCCCCCAGAGATAGAAGGTAAGTCTGCAAGACTTTATTCATGAACAAATCATTGATTTCAGGCAAAGGACCCAGAAACCCTGAGGCTAGTGATACCTGAAAGCTTTTTATCTGAGGGGTAGAATTCATGGTACCAGAAGGTGCCACAAAGCTTACAAAGGAGATAGGTATTCAACAGTTTTAGCCTACAATGGCTAGCATGGCAAGATAATTATTCCAGTGTAGTAGTGCCATGCATAAACTAATGGTAATAAACATCTCTCTAATTGAACTTAACATATGGTCAACAAGAAGAAACTCGTGCCTGGAACAGGAAACATAGCCTACTACCCAAGGTTAATCATGTCATGTACTTTGGTAAAGAATCTACAACTGCCCTTTTACTAAACCAATAATCCCTAATTACATTCTTACTATTTGCCATTTTACTAAACCAATAATCCCTAATTACATTCTTACTATTTGCCCTTCTACTTACAAATAACTGTGGTTATAATTTCCTATCAAGGAGACTTCTTTTTGCAGCTCATGGTGACCATTACCTTAAACCATAGTCAATCAAAATACAGCATTATGGAGCCCAGTCTCAAATGGTGTATCTATAACACAACTCCTGCCACCTAGGACTCAGGAATCGTTAGATAGGGCAGAACCAGTGAAAGAGGCAGAACCAGTGAAAGAGGCAGAAACAGAGAATTGGTTGTGAAATTGTATCTCCTAGACATGTCAGAAGCTATACCCATGAAGTCTCACCAAATTCGCAGCCTAAATATGACCTAGACAAAGGTGACCCCAATAGAACTACTAATGTGGGATCAAAAAACTCAGGATGGCTCAACCGTAGACAAAAAACTACTGAAAATTAAGGAATGTGGAGAGTGGGAAAAATAGTCTTCCCCAGGGAAGAGCATTCTGATTGGTTATATATATCAAATGATCAGCCCTAAAATTACATACATATAAGTGACATTATATAGACTGAATAGGTTTTATTTATGTATTTGGGAATATATATAGATACTCACACAGAGATACACCCAAAGTTCATTTAAGAAAGAGTCACCATGAATATGAAAGACAGTGAGAAGGGTGCATTTGGGAGATTGGAGGAAAGAAAAGGAAGGGAAATGATATAATTATAATAATCTCAAAATAAAATGATAAAATATGATAAATATCAGGATAATACATTGTAGGGCCACACCATAATACATTTAATCACGTTTAAAGAATGGCAGATTTTGTTTTAAGGACTTCCTTATCAGAAAATTGTTTTCTAAAATTATAATTATACTTTCTAAAATATAATTGATTTTATTCAGCGTAGACGGTTCATCTCAGTCATACCGTGGTATAACACCTCTGCCATGTACAACAACAGGATTCACTTTATTTAAAATATCTGGAGTCTTTTACTGGGAAAAATGATATAATTTTCTCAACATTTTTCCCTTAATTCCAGGAGCAATGGAGTATAAGCCATAGATCAAATGAAGAGAGTGTATGCTCTATCCAGTCGAAGTAAAAAGGCATAAAATTTTCCATACATTTATAACATTTCTAGGGATCTATTATATGAATAGAAAGCACTATGGGTTTTGAAGTGAAAACTGGAATATTTAATATTCGCATGTGTTATTCATACATATTTAAATTGAGCAAATACATATTTTACATTTGACTTTATATAAACTATGGTTAATTAACGCTCATTGTATAATCACCCCAGGCTTTCCTTACAGTGATCCAATATATGCTGGTGAAAACATGGGTATATGTCCGGGGTATATACCAAGCAGGATGCAACATAGACTAGCAATCAGCTTCATAATGGAGGAACTCGGGGGCAGGGGGCACTATCATATTTCCTTGTACTAAGATATTATAGAGGATTCCCAAAGGATGTAGACACTTTGGAACTTACTCCTCCACAGAGTAAGATGAAATGTAAAGAATTCTTTGTTAAAGTTACTTTCATCATTGTAAAAATAACCGTGGAACTGTAGAATCTAGTATGATTATATTGTCCTATATGGCTTATATACACTTAGAAGTAAATACATACCATGCATGTCATTCTGGGTCTGAGTTACCCCACCCAGGATGATGTTTTTATAGTTCCTACCATTTGCCTGCAAATTTCATGATTTCTTTGTTTTTAATAGCTGAGTAGTATTCCATTGTGTAAATGTACCACAATTTCTCCATCCATTCCATGGTTTAAGGATAGCTGGGTTATTTCCAGTTTCTAGCTTTTATAAATAAAGCTGTTATTATCCACAGACCCGAAGAAGCCAAATAATAAGAAGTGGCCAAGGGAGGATACTTGAATCTCACTCAGAATGGGAAATAGAATAGATGTATAAAGTAGATGAAGAAAGCGAACTTGGTGGGAGACTGTATGGAGAGGGGAACAAGAGCAGGGATCAGGTATAGGAAGAGCTGTGGTAGGAGGCGAGAGGAATAAAACTGAGAAGAGAAACTGAGGGGGGAGAACATCTCTGAGAGAAGCTGGTGATATGCTACAGAGTAGGTTCCTGAAGGACATAGCGGTGACTCTAGCTGAGGCTTGTAGGTATGAGGGATATGGAGATTGAAGAGGCCACCTTCTAGCCATGCAGACTTCCAGTGGAGGGAGGGAGACACCAACACAGCCACAAAACATTCAAGGCCAAATTTACCCTGCCTACAGGATGTACAGGGATAAAGATGGTATGGAGCAAGAAGTGGCCAAACAATGGCTGGCTCAACCTGAGACTCACCCCATAGGAGAAAACCAGTCCATGACATTGTTAATGGTACTCCGTTTTGCTTTCAGACAGGAGGCTAGCATGACTGTCCTCTGAGAGGCTTTACCCAGCAGTAGAACAAAACAGGTGCTAAGACCCACCACTAAACATTAGACAGAGCTAAGAAAGTTGGTTGCCTGCTTTTGGATCGCTTTCCCCCAACTGAGCTGCATTGTATGGCCTCAGTAGAAGAGGATGTATTAAGTCCTGATGTGATCTTTAGGGCCAGGGCTTGTTTGTAAGGGGTATTTCCCTTTTCTGAGGAGAAGGAGAGGGGAAAGGGGAAAGAGGGTGAAAGGGTGGGGCTTGGGGGAGATGAAGGAGAGTGATGTGGTAGGGATGTAAAATGAATAAATGAATACATTTATACAAAAGTAAGTGAGGAACTTAGTCATGAAAGAGATGGACCCGAATACAAAACATGAGTAATATTTAACAGCATTTGGTTGTTGCTGTCTTAATCCATAGTGCCAACTGAGACCATTGAAGGTCTGTACATGTCTATACTTGATATTTTATGTTCACAGGAACGGTCATCATATGAATTCCAGTCTCACCATGATTTACTTAAAATGTGTCCTGACCGAGGGGGCCAAGATGGAGTCGCCAGGAGAACACTGTGTCTGAGAAGTGGGACAACACTCTCCATGCAGTGACCAGGAGACTGAACTCTGGGCCCTAAAACTACAGTTATCGTGTTTCCCAGGTGAGGGGAGGCTCACACAGCATGGGAATCTGTCTGGTCCACTCTCCCGAGGCCCAGCCAAAACCTGGAAGAGATCCCAGGTAACACAGGCATTGGGTCTCCAGGAAGGAGCTGCATGCTTGCATGTCCCGATCACATTCCCAGGCTGATTGGTGGGCACAAGGGTGCCAGAGACTGAGAGTCCCAGTCGCAAGAAAACCCCACGGGGAAGGAGAGTTGTGAGACTGATTACAGGACACCCAGTCTTTCCCTGGAAGTTCTCCCTGACCGCTGGTACCCACCGCTCATGGAGAGCGGCTAAGCGCCCAGATCAAAATACCTACTCCCTCTTCAGAGGAGGCAGGAGGCATCCAGCAGAATCTGCCACAGACCACATTGTCTGTACCTCAACCCGAGATTGGGGCTGAGAAAACCCAATCCTTTCAGACATTCCCACAAATACTGCCATAACCCTGCCCCAGCGGAGCAGAAGGATAAAGAGGCACACAGCTGCTTCACAGTGCCAGGACCCCAGTGCTGCCTGCTGCTCCTAGCAAACAAACTTCAGCTCGGGATCTGGGACTGTGGTTATTCAACACGTCCTGCGACTCTCCTGGGTCCAGCGCAATAAGGTCTAGCACCAAGTCCTAACACCAGCGGCTCCCCGACCCCTGGCAGAAAAACCCCGGCTCAGGATCAGAACTGAGAAGTATCAACCCCTTCTGGCACTTTCTTGAGAGCATCACCATAAGCTTGCCCTAGTGGAGGGGAAGGACAGAGAGGCAGCCTGCCACAGGACACAGCACCCCCTCTCCAGCTCACCCAGCAGCCCCTGGCAGAGAAACCCAAGCTCTGGATCTGAGGACACTCAACCCTACCTGGTACTCTCTTGGGATGAGCAAACATAGGTTCTACCACCAGGCTGCTTCTGGCAGAGAGATCTGGGCCTGGGATCTGGGATTGAGAATACTCAACCTAACTCTTTCCCGTGCTACCCCGGGACCAGTCAACATAACCCCTCCTGGCAGAGGGAAAGGACAAAGAGGCAGCACACAGGAAAGGTGGACACCCAGTCCTGCGGCTACAGTGTCACAGAGCTGACACTATTTGCAGATGATATGATAGTGTACATGATCGACCCCAAAAATTCAACCAGAGAACTCCTCTAGCTGATAGACACCTTCAGCAAGGTGGCAGGATACAAAATCAACTCAAAAAAATTCAGAAGCCCTCCTGTATACCAAAGACAAAAGGCCAGAGAAAGAAATTAGGGAAACAACACCCTTCACAATAGCCACTAATAACATAAAGTACATTGGGGTGACACTAACCAAGCAAGTGAAAGACATCTTTGAGAAAAACTTCAAGTCTCTGAATTAAGAAATTGAAGAAGATATCAGAAGATGGAAAGATCTCCTGTGCTCATGGATTGGTAGGATTAACATTGTGAAAATGGCCATCCTGCCAAAAGCAATCTACAGGTTCATTACAATTCCCATCAAAATACCAACTCAATTCTTTACAGACCTTGAAAAAAAGATTCTCAGCTTCATATGGAGAAACAAAAAACCCAGAATCTCCAAAACAATTCTGTACAACAACAGATCATCTGGCAGTATCTCCATCCGCGATCTCAAGATGTACTACAGAGCAATAGTAATAAAAACTGCATGGTATTGGCATAAAAACAGAAAGGAAGATCAATGGAACTGCATAGAAGACCCAGAAATAAACCCACACCCCTATGAATACTCAATTTTTGACAAAGAAACCAAAACCATTCAATGGAAAAAAGACAACAACTTCAACAAATGGTGCTGGTCCAACTGGATGTCTACATGCAGAAAAATGAAAATAGATCCATATTTATCACCCTGCACAAAACTAAAGTCCAAGTGGATCAAAGACCTCAATATAAAACCAGATACTCTAAATCTGTTAGAAGAAAAAGTGGGGAACAGTCTAGAACTCATTGGCACAGGAGACAACTTCCTGAACAGAACCCTGACAGCACAGGCTCTAAGAGCAACAATCAATAAATGGGACCTCATGAAACTGAAAAGCTTCTGTAAAGCAAAGGACACCGTTATCAAAACAAAACGACTGCCTACAGATTGGGAAAGAACCTTCACTAACCCTTTATCTGACAGAGGACTAATATCCAATATATACAAAGAACTAAAGAAGCTGAAAAGCAGCAAACCAAGTAATCCAATTAAAAAATGGAAAACAGAGCTAAACAGAGAATTGTCTGTAGAGGAATATCGAATGGCAGAGAAACACTTAAAGAAATGCTCAACCTCATTAGCCATCAGGGAAATTCAAATCAAAATGACCCTGAGATTTCACCTCACACCCATCAGAATGGCCAAGATGAAAAACTCAAGTGACAACACATGCTGGAGAGGTTCTGGAGAAAGGGGAACCCTCCTCCATTGCTTGTAGGAATGTAAACTGGTACAACCACTTTGGAAATCTACCTGGCACTTTCTCAGACAATCTACCTGGTGCTTCCTCAAGACCCAGCTATACCACTGTTAGGTATATACCCAAAGTTTGCTCAAGTACACAAAATGGATACTTGCTCAACCATGTTTATAGCAGCTTTATTTGTAATAGCCAGAACCTGGAAACAACCCAGATGTCCATCAACAGAGGAATGGATACAGAAATTATGGTATTTTTACACAATGGAATACTACTAAGCAATCAAAAAGGAGGAAATCATGAAATTTGCAGGCAAATTGTGGGATCTAGAAAAGATCATTCAAAGTGAAATATCCCAGAAGGAGAAAGAAAAACACAGTATATACTCACTTATATAGACCTATAAGATATGATAAACATGATGAAATCTATACACCTAAAAAAGATAATCAAGAGAGCGGACATGGGGTAAGATGATCAATCCTCATTTAGAAATACAGATGGGATGTGCATTGAACGTATGACAGGAATCTACTGAAGGCATCTGAAAGATTCTTACTAGCATTGTTTTCAAAGCAGATACAAAGACTCATGACCAAACCTTCGACAGAGTACAGGGAATCATATGAAAAAAGGGGAGTTAGTATGATGGGGAAAGGATAGGAGCTCTACAAGGACCAAATATATCTGGGCACAGGGTCTTTTCTGAGACTGACATGCAACCAAGGACCATGTATGAAAATAACCTAGAACCTCTGCTTGGATGTAGCCTGTGGTAGCTCAGTAACCAATTGTTTCCCATAGTGAGGGGAACAAGGACTATTTCTAACAGGAACTCAATGACTGGGTCTTTGCCCTCCCCACCCCCCATGGGAGGAACAGTCCTGTTAGGTCACAGAGGAGGGCTTTGCAGCCAGTCCTGAAGATACCTGATAAACAGGATAGGTTGAATGGGGAGGAGGTCCCCCCTATTAGTGGACTTGGCAAGGGGCACGGTGGAGATGAGGGAGGGAGGAAGGGACTGGGAGGGAATGAGGGAGTGGGATACAGCTGGGATACAGAGTTAATAAAATGTAACTGATAAGAAAAAA
The DNA here is from genome assembly GCF_907164565.1 of Psammomys obesus. Lineage (NCBI taxonomy): Eukaryota > Metazoa > Chordata > Mammalia > Rodentia > Muridae > Psammomys > Psammomys obesus. The sequence goes on from NW_026596051.1 coordinate 4,026,124, forward strand.
ATAAAAGTAAAAAATAAATAAATAAAAAAAATAAAATATGTCCTGTATCCAGATGATACAATTAGTTTGGAAAACTCTTGAGTGGAAGTAAAAGCATAGTAGAGACCTAATAGAAGGATTTCCATAAAGTAGCTTTAAGTGTGTTCCATTTTATTCCGACAGTTTCTATCCTCTGTTACTCTTCATATTGGTGACACTTATGTACATCATGAAAATCAGCAAAAGAAATGTGAATAGCTCCAAATATTTATACAAATGCTTAAAATATCTTGGATTCTACTTTCAATCACTTAGCAATATATTTCCCTGTTTTCCTTCTTTCCTTGTTTAGGCTACAAAATATCTTGAATAATGTACTGAATGTTGGACCCATGGTCCATGATTGTGAGTACTTACAAGTCGTCCTCTTCATTTTAATTAACATCTGAATACATTCTTAGGTATCGTAAATGATGATTAAAATTTGAAAGATAGTTAAGTTATTAAGCCATTTTTTTCTAAGATAATCTGTGTTAAAATGCCTGCAGTTTGTTTTATAAACAGCAATTGAAGTGTTTTCTTGGCTATTAGATAGTATTCTCTCAGGCTGTGAAAGCTGCCATACTTTATGAAACCAATTATTAGACATGCAATCTGAAATTGCATGCGCTTGACAACATGGCTCTGAAACGTGTGAAATCAAAACACAGTGGAATGGCTTCCTATATTACTATATTTTTCAAATACATTATTCTCTTTTTGTTGATGACTAATCTAAAATCACCTTAAAGAAGTATGATATTTAAAAACTGTCCATGCCATAAATCACAGAATTTATCACAACTGTAGATTGTGGTAGCCATTAAGAATCAAAAAGTTTTAATCCCTATGACTGTTCATTGAAATTTTGATTCTTCCTTATCATAAAATAAGAAAAAAATTCCATAAATATATTTGAAGATAATACTTGGGGTATTTTAAATTATTATATAAGCACATGTGTGCTATAAAATGTATGAGAAAATCAGAGAGTTTGAAGTAGATTTGGCAAATACATTTTGTAAATGTCATAGCAGTGCATACCAAAACCAATAGCTGCAGGTGTGCACTTATTCCTGACATGAGCTATGATAAAGTTTTAAAATAAGCTGATTTGATTGTAGACAAATAATTTACAATTTTCGCAAATTTAGAAAGTATGAATGTGAGTAGTGATTTTCTGCAGGGGTGAGTTTTGTGCTTACTGGTGTTATTATGAATTTGTTCATCTTTTCCTCATTAGTCTTTTTGCAACCAGATGTGATATATATATGGTGATCAATTCTGTCATACATGTTCAATCATTTTCCATCTGCTCTTTCACATTTTGCATATGTTCATATTTAAAAATTTTTAATCTCCGTAATTAAATTTTGAAGAAAGGTTTTACCTTAAAGAATCTCTCAAACTTTGTTATCCCTTCATTAAGATCAGTATAGGAAAACTTACAATTTTTTTTCTATCAGTTATTATAAAAATCTGGTTTCATTGCTATGAAAATATTATCATATACTTTATCATATTATGAGCCATTCATTGTTGAACTTTTATTGTCAAGCCACAGCTACCACTGATATATTTGGGGTTTTCCAAATAATTCGAACAGGTTGAAAGAAAAAGAAGAATGCAGAGATTTCACATAAAATTCCAAGTTCTTTAGTTTTCTGGCAACTGTAAACAGATATCTGTAATGTAGTCCCTGATTGAGTGGTGTTTTGGGGCCTGGTGTTATTGGGACTTGAATATGCATGTTACAGACTAACAAATACTATAGCTCTCTGGGGCACATGTGCACTTTGAATTTTACAGCACTCTGCCTTTCAGCTCAAAGACATCGCCAAGCCTTACAGCTAATGAGGATATAGGTGCTCCCAGCTGGGCTGCAGATGTCTGGAATTAGGACAGGCATACTGCTGTAAGCTTGCTCTGTATTCTTCCTGGTGTTGGTGACACAGAAGTTGCAGTCCTCAGGGAGATCCAAAGGGGCTCAGATGTGCCCTCAAAATCAGGAACATTAGAGGTCCTGGAATAAACTCCCATACTGAAAGGAGTATTAGTACTGCAGGATTGCAGTAAGAGTCATGTTTCTTAGTGAATCTGACTCACACTGAAAAGACATACTTGAATGTGCCAGGTGCTGAATGAACACAATGAGTCAGCTGTCCTTATGTGGCCTCTGCTTCTTCTCTTCTTGTCCTGTATTAGCTTATTAGGTTTCATATTCTCCCCTTCTCCCTCTCTCACTCACTATTTCCCTAATCCCTATTCCTTCCCTTCAATTCTCCCTTCATCCTTTTTACCTCTCCTGTCTCTTCTTTGTTTCCTTTTTTTTTTCTTTCTGTTTTAATGTCACAAAAAAGTATTCTCTCAGCTTTTGTATTAACAAGTGTGGAAATTCATATCACGCTGAAAGTTATGGATGAATTAGTGAACAAAAGTTCTCAGAAAAAAATTGAACCTTCTGAGAGGCTGATCAACTGATTAGAACTTCCTGATTGCAGGGAGTTTGGAATGTTGCTAAGCCCAGAGCCTAATTATTTGGACCATCAGAGCCATTGTAATAATCACTTATTGTCCCACAATGTCCCTGACCTAACAACTTTATCACAATTGGATAAATGATTTGATACGTACAGAATACTAATTATCCTTTGGAAAGTATTAATTTAGCAGACCACTAGCTTCCACTAATTCAAAAGCTAAGAGTTCATTAGATCTCATGCGAGACTGTAACCCATCTCTCTCTTGTATTTTCCTTGTTTATTTAAAGAATGTCTTGATTTATGACAATTTTTTTCTTGTTTTCCTACTATACAAACGTCATAAAACTGCTTCCATGTTGGAACACAGGCTTTGGGTTCACATGAATGAGTGATTCCAGGCAGTGGTAATTCATTTTTCTCTCCAGATTAAGTTGTCTACTACTCCAGATTAAGCTTTGAGGTGAGAGTTGTGGTTTTTTTGTTTTTTGTTTTTTTGTTTTTGTTTTTGTCATCAAATTATGCTTTAAAATGACTGCTTTTCTTAGTTATTTACTATAGTTTTGAGATTATTAACTAGGTATTAAAATGGAGTGTATCATTGTTTTAAATCATCCTATAAGATGATAGGCTAGGTTTCACAATGTCTAAAAAATTAATTTTACCCTCAAATATTACCCAATAAAATTTAAGATCTCATACTTTAAGAGACTAAGAAAGTCAGTGTTTGTCAGTCTGGCAGTGGAGAGAGCCTGGGTTTTAAAAATAAGGATGCTCATCATCTGCTTTGATACCATGTTGGGTGGAGCATTTCAGAGGACCCTTTATAGTACTGTCCCACCCTGTTCCCTCTCTTCCACTACTTCTCGTGTCTGTCCTGTTTTCCGTGTTATTTGAATGAGATTTAAGCATCTTCCCTAGGGTCCTGCTTGTGGTGTAGGTTTTCTGTAGGTCAGTAGCTTTTACTATGGCTATCCTATATTACATGACAAATATCTGCTTATATGTGATCATATACTGTGGGTGTCTTTCTGTTTCTGGGTTACTTCACTCAGGATGATTTCTTCTAGTTCTATCCATTTGACTGTGGGGAAGGCCTAGATCCCTTGCTCAGATGTAGCTGATTGGCAGCTTGTCTCCATGTGGGCTCCTGAGTAAGGGGAGCAGAGGCTGCCCGTGTTATGAACTCAAATGCCTGTCCTTTGATCACTTGCTACTGGTGATATGGCCTTGCTAGGCCACAGAGGAAGAGGATCCAGGCATCCCTGATGAGAATTGATAAGCTATGGGCAGATGGCAAAGGAGAACTCCCACATTCAGTGGACTAGGGGAAGGGGGTTGGGGGAAGAAGGCTGAAGGGTAGGACTGGGAGGAGTTGTGGGAGGGGGCTTCAATTTGGATATATAATAAAAAAATTGTAAACCAATCAATCAATAAATGAATAAAAGACAACAAACAACAAACAAACATAAAACAAACAAGGATGCACTTCTCCTCTTACTAGGGAAACCACATGGAGACTACCTAGTAAGAGAAGAAACAAGTTTACATTCCCACCAGCAATGGAGGAGGGTTCCCCTTTCTCCACAACCTCTCCAGCATTTACTGTCACTTGAGTGTTTGATCTTGGCCATTCTGATAGGTGTAAGGTGATATCTCAGGATCATTTTGATTTGCATTGCCCTGATGACTAAGGATGTTAAGCATTTCTTTAAGTATTTCTCTGCCAGTCAATATTCCTCTACAGAGAAATCTCTGCTTAGCACTGTACACTATTTTTAATTTTATTTTAAATTTTATTTGTTGTTTTTTTAATTTCTTGAGTTCTTTATATATTCTGGATATTAGCCCTCTGTCAGATATAGGGTTGGTGAAGATCCTTTCCCAGTCTGTATATACTCACTTATAAGCGGATATTAGACATATAATATGGGATAAACATACTAATATCTTTATACCTAAAGAAGCTAAGCAAGAAGAAGAATCCTGGGTAAGATGATCAATACTCACTCAGAAAGGCAAACAGGATGGACATCAGATAACCTCCAATTCCTGCACAGATGAAGCCCATGGCAGCTCAGTCTCCAATTGAGGTCCCTAGTAAGGGGAACAGGGACTGTCTCTGACATAAACTCAGTGGCTGGCACTTTGATTATCTCCTCCTGAGGTATGAGCAGCCTTACCAGGCCACAGAGAAAGACAATGCAGCCAGTCCTGATGAGACCTGATAGGCTAGGGTCAGATGGAAGGGGGTGAGGACCTCCCCTATCACTTTCCAAGTGAACTTGGAAAGGGGCATGGGAGGAGATGAAAGAGGGAGAAAGGGATTGGGAAAGAGGGAAGCTGTTACAGCTGGGATACAATATGAATACACTGTAATTAATATAAAAATTAAAATTTAAAAATTTAAAAAGATAAAAAAGAGAAGAGACAGTCTTGACATGAATTAGGTTGCCTGCTCCTTGATCACTTCTTTCTGGTGGGGAGATCTATCCAGCCCACAGAGGAAGAGGATTCAGGAAGTCCTTATGAGTCCTAATAGGCTAGGGTCAAACAGTAAGGTAGGAGGGTTCCCCCTATTTTTGGACTAAGGAAGAGGGATAGGGGACTAAAAGTGAGGGAGGTTGGGACAGGGAGGAGATGAGGAAGGGGACTACAACTGAGAAATATAGTGAATAAATTGTAAATAACAACAACAAAAACAAACAAGGATACAGCTCACTATCCTAGCCCTGCCCCAAACATCACATAACTTTTTTCCTAATGCTAAGGGACCCAGGAAACAAAACAGCAGTTACTGAGTGGAAGAGATAGACATACTCCCAAGACACTGTGTTTAGAAACCTGATGAGTTTCTTTATTCATTATGTTGACCTAAATATGTTTGTTTTGTGCTAGGTCCAATGATGCTTTTATAATTATCTTTCTACTGTATTGAAATAATTTATGGTGATCAGTATTTTCTTGAGCAGTATTGGATATGGATTATCTTGGGTATTATTAAAGGCATTTTGGGCTTCTATATTAAATTTAAGATTTTTATTTTTACTTGTTTATGTGAAAGAGTTCACTGGATATTTAACTGGGATTAAAATGAGCCTGTAGAGTATTTTTAGTGTGATGGCCATTGTCTTCATATTATTCTTAACCATTTATGAGCACACGAGCTCTTTCAATCTTTTAATGACTTCTTTCATTTCTTTCTTCAATACTTTAATGTTTTCTTTGTTGAGGTCTTTTGCATCAGTGATTAATATTATTCCAAGTTACATTTTTGTGAGGTTATTTGCAATGTAAATTTTTTCTGGTTTATTGTTGAGCATGTTTGTCGTTCAACTTACTGAATTTTATATCTTGAGACTTAGAAGATCAACCCTTCTATTTCATTTCTTAATCCCCAAAATGCTGAGAGTACACTTGAATAAAAAATGTATAAATTAGATTGTTTCTAGTGGACAGGGAAATATATAGTGCTATTCAGAGATGGGAGAAGAGGTGCATCAATGAAGATAGGGGGTCATCAAGTTCTGAAAATGCATGGCATGGCATAGCTCTGTTTGAAGTGGAGTATATGCACATAGTACATGCAAATGAAAGAACTAAGCTACCAGGTGAATAATTACATGTGAGATATCCTTATCCCCAAACCAGATTGGTTCTCAGGCTAGCATATCTTCAATGCTTGTCTGCCTCACAGTCAAGAACTAAAAATGTTCTATGTGGGACTTGGTTTGTTCAAGTTCCTTAAATGAAGTGGCACAGTGTTTGTACATAAAGATTACACTTCCTTACGTAAACAGTGCATATACTATGTGGTTCAGTTAATAATAATAAAAAAAAGATGATCTGTAAATGTTTATTATAAAACCACTCATTGCAAAGCTCTCATTTCTGATGCAGGAAGTTGGTTTTGTAGGCATAGACCCCGTAGATATGGTGTTAAGAGTGACTTGATTTTTGTTGTTGTTGTTTGTTTTGTTTTTTGGGGGGAGGGGAACAATGGCATTTCCATCTTTCCCATAGGATGGACCTGGTAACCCAAATTACTGTCCTTGGAGTGAGACAGACGGTGATCACAGATTATGAAGAATTTCCACCTGGAACTTATGGGAGAGAAAATTAAAAGAAAACAAAGGACACCACAAAAATATTTACACAAGTTTAGATTTTTATTTTATTTGCATAAGAATTCAAGCATAATAATAAAATGTTGATTATTGTGGCTTTTTAATAAACTGCTTCCTCTCTCCATCTATCCATCTGCCAGCACTGATCAGCGTGGAAGAAGGCACAGGAGATTATAGCACCGGCAAGGTGGAAAAAAGTATGCTAGAAGGAGTAAAAGAAACAAATACCTTTAGCAGCAGAATGAACTTCCTCCGAGTGTTGGCTAACCTCAGAGAAAAATGCACAATTAGACACTGCTCCATGCGTCCTTTTCAAGACTCCAGGGAGAAACAGCGAGGGACTTCAACACACATCTGTGCAATGACTTGGATCAGAATCAGGCATACACTTTGAGGAATGATCATGAAACCCAACTGTTCTGCTATATGGCAATAACAAGACTGAGGACTCAGGTTTGGGCCAGCCACTTAGGTGGCAGTTACCAGCCTAATATGACTCTCACAATAGCTTATCAGAAGCCCATCAGAGGTGAAGCTGGAAGGAAGCTGGCATCATATTTTAGGCAGTTATTAGTTCCACAAGTCAGCAGTAAGGACAGATAGGAGGGAAAGAAAATTCTATGAAACTGGAAAGGCTGCCTACCCCAAGCACATCAAATGGCAATAGAGTTGACACCCTGCCTAACCTCCAAATAATCAAAAGCAATCAACAAAAATGTTGCTCAATCACAACCCAGTTCCCGGTGGCACTAAGTCATCTTTCCCATCATTTGCAATTGTTATTTTTCTTTCTCTTTCTTACAAGAATTTCAATTTTTATTTGCTCCAGTGTTATTAGTTTTTATATCATGTCTCTATATATTGAATGTCCAAATATTTTTTCTTTCTATGTCTTGTTTTAAGCATTATGCATCTATTTAATTTTTTTCATTTTCCACAGAAATCCTATCTGATTTTCACTCAGTATCTTATATGTTCACTTCAAGTTATCTTGTCTTGATAATGCAAGTCTTAAGGGACTATTGCTTCTTCTGTTGAAATGTAGGAACATTATTATATTATGCATAGGATTAACATTGTAGAAATAGATAGATAGATAGATAGATAGATAGATAGATAGACACACACACATATATATCTTTAATAACAAGAAAACCTTATTTTAAAGTATTTTTTTCTAGCATGTTTTAAAATTATTGTCAACTTAGTACATTTACTGGGAGACACTGGAGTTGGCTCCAGATGCTGTGTAGATTTCTCATAGCTGTTCAGTTCCTGTATATACTTTGGGTAGAATTCCTTTAGGTGAGAATTGTTTTACAGCAAATTTTTTCATCACTGATTCTGACCAACAATGCCGCACTAGATTCCCATCCTTCAACCCGGATTTCCTTTTACTCCAAAGCTCATCCAGTAGGACTGTATAATACTGGACTGCTGTGTGAGGTCTATTGCTTATTATGAACTCTAAGAATCTCTAGTATAAGCATTGTTTCCAATGATCAACCCACCAGGCTTTGTCTTCTGTGTGTCTTACTCAAATTCTTTTCATTAACTTTGTGGCCAGTTTTGTATGAAAAGAGGCCTCAGGGTTCAGTCATGTCTAGACTACTCAAAACACAGAACCTATATCGTAGAGAGGCTTACAAAGTGTAAATATAAGTAACCAGAGAAGGAAATGTTGTCATCGCACCATATCTGTGTTATGTGGTGCTTCTTTGAGAACGTTTTAAAATTGTGTTTTCTCTATAGTTAGTAATTAAATAGATATTTGTTTCTTTCTTTTGCAGAAAAACTGATTTCAACAAATAAACCGCAATTTTAATCAGAGACTTGTATAGCATACTTTCTGTATAATAAATTGAATTACTTTTAACTGTACAATCTCTGCTTTAATAAAAACGTGCAAAAGCAATGCCTATTTTTAAATTAGGTTCAGGAGTTGACATTGTGTTTTGCTGATGATGAATTACAAGATTAGACATTTTAGTGGCTTAATATGTATTATAGCCTACCCTGTGTCATTTATCTTCATTTTGTTCTATAACTTTATCAAGGACAAAATATGGTCATCTCAGTATACTTGGCACAAATGTCTTATTTGTTTAATGATAATTGAATTACTTCCAAAGGAGCTGACATTCTTCAGAAACAGTTTCTGAGTCATAATGAAAGCAAACCAAATCCTGAATGATAGGTGAAATGCTGACAAAATGTAGGCAGAGAAAACCTTGCCCTTATAGTAAAGAAAGGGCAGTATATCTAAATAAATAGTAAATGACTCGCAGACCAATGTGTTATCTTTCTTTAACATATACACTAAAGGTAAAAAAATGCTTATATTCAACAAAATCTGTTATGAAATCTTATGACATCTACCACAGAATCTCACAACCCAGGCTAGAGGTTTCGCAGCAGGGATCCTAGCCAATGTTTCTTCTTCCTCTTCTTTAGAAAGTTTTCTTGAGGAGATGTAGCCAGAATGAGAATCTGCTGATTTCTTTGCCAGCACATAGACTAAAAGTTAGCCATGTTTAAAGCACATGAGTGTAAAGGAACTCTTGTGGCTTGTTCCCCAAGCCTGGTAAGTTATGGCTTCCCCCCTGACGCCAAGGATTTTAAATGTTGTGTTACTTGTTTTATGGCGATCAATATGTGTAAGTTCACACTCTCATTTTTTTTATTTATTGGGAAGACCCCCATAGTCATACCACCAAGAAAGAGTCACTAATAGACCTACTAATGTACATAAGGAAAAGCATACAAGGTTTCAACCCCACATAAAGAATTATTAGCAACTAAGGAGTGTGGGAATGGAGGAAATAGTTTTCTTACACTGAGAAGAACACACAAGTTGATTATCCAGTGGTAAACATCAGCCCTGAAATCCTACACACATGAAATGTTATTCAAACTGAACATGTTATATTTTTGTATTTGTGAATTTGTATATGGGTGTGTGCATGTGTTTGTATGTATATGCATGCATATGTAACAAGAAATATATAAAAATAAAGCACTGAAAAAATAAAATCAACATTGTGTTGGTCCCTCTCTATCATAGCAGAAGCCATTCTGTCATATCCTGGTCCTAAAAACTCATTGTCAAGCTGAAGATTGGAGATTTGTACTCCAGTTGCAATTCAGCCTAGAAGGTTGAGCCTTGTGTTATCTTCATTTTCGGCACCGTATAGCATATTAGCCTGAATATGACAAGAACATTTATGCAACAAAAGAATTTTCCACTATGTTATGTATTGTCAGGGTTCTCTACAGAAACATAATTATAACATATTATAATAATATATTATTATCTATTATAATACAAACATATATAATATATTACATTAATTGTGGATTTTATTAAGTGTATATTATATATTAATATAATTATATATAATCATTATATAGTAGATGTTCATATATATGGTAGTTATTACTGTGGTTTAAAGGCTATGATATAATTATTCTGTCGATGGCTGTCTCTGGACAGAAATTCCAAAATTTCAGTAGTTGTTTTCTCTATGAGGACTGGATCACTCAACTGGTCTTCACTATATGATGAAAACCTGAGAAAGTAGTCTCTAAAACCAGTGAGGATGAGAATGAACAGTCAAAGAGCAAGAGCTTCTTTCCTTGATATCTGTATACAGACATCAAAGATCCGAATTTACAGTATGTCTTCTTATCTCAACTGACTCAATCAAGAAGAATTCCTGACATGTGTACTCAGTTGCTTGGCTTTTAATTAACTCAAGATGTAGTTAGGTTGATAACCATAAAAATAGCCATCATACAGTGCTTTGTGACTATGAATGCTCTATCTGCATGTACACCTGAATGACAGAAGAGGGTATTAGATCACATTATAGATGATTGTGAGTCACCATGTGGTTGCTGAGAATTGAATTCAGGACCTCTGGAAGAGCAGACAGTGCTCTTTTAAAATAATAATAATAATAAATTTTTATTACTTATAATTCATTTTTATACAAAATGAAGAGCCCCTCCCTCTTTTCCTCACAGCCTCACCCTTCCTCCCTCTTCTCCTCCCATGCCCCACCCCAAGTCCTCTCCCCTTTCCATCTGACCCTAACCTATCAGGCCTCATCAGAACTGGCTGCATTGTCTTCCTCTGTGGCCTGGTAAGGCTAACCCCCTTCAGGGGAGGTGATCAAAGAGTCAGCCACTGAGTTCATATCAGAGAAAGCTCTTGTTCCCCTTACTAGGGGACCTACTGGGAGACTGAGTTGCCATGGGTTATCTTCATGCATGGTACTTTGTTGGAGTATCAGTTTCAGAAAAGATTCCTGTGCCTAGATTTGTTGGTTCTGTTGCTCTCCTTGTGGAACTCCTGCCCCCTCCAGGTCTTTCTATCACCCCCTTCTTTCATAAGATTCCCTGCACTCTGCCCAAAGTTTGGCTATGACAGACAGTGCTTGTAACTGCTGAGCCATCTCTCCAGCTTATGGTCATTTTGTAAAATCTGCTCAGATTAATGAAATTATTAAAACTAAACTTACAATAAGCATAACAATAGCAATTCGACTATAAAATACAAAATATTCCATTTTAAAAATTATATTGTTAACTTAAAATGCTGATTAGATAAACCGAGAAAAAACTTTTGAATAATGGAACTATTCAAAGTCATAAGGCCATTGAATAAAAATAGTTAAATACCTGGAAAGTGAGTAAATCGGTGATTAGGCTTGAACTCCATAGAGAAACGGTAGCAAAAAAAAATAAAAATAAAAATAAATAAACATATATAGAGATACCTATTTCTATACAGACATCATCTGTATTTATATCTCTAAAGTTGAAGTTATGAAGCATAAGCCTGTAAAGATAACTCATTTATTGTTGTAGCTCTGGGAATACCATGGGAAGATATAGACAGATACTACTGACCACTGAGACTCCACCATTGGAAGCCACTGCTGCAGGTTTTTAGGGTGCACATGAAGCAGAGGGCTGGTCTACATATCCCCTGAAAGAAACGAGGGTAAAAGTGATTTCCGTGAAACCAGGTCCAGTTCATCTTCATAAACAAGGTCTTGCATTCTGAGGAAAGACTGGCAGGTCCTAATTTGAGCTCAACAAGTCTGTTCCGTGTTCCTCCTTCTAGTCCAGAATCCCTAGCCTCTCACTGCAGGAAAAGTAAAGGAGTAAGAGAGCAGGCTGATTCTGGTAAAATAAGCTAAAAAAATCTGCTTCATACATCCGGGGATAGGTATAGGAGAATTGTGTGGTGAGCTCTATTGGTGGGTGGGTGTTAGGCCGAACAGAGATTAAAGCATAAATTAGCTCAAGACTTTCCTTTCTCACACCACAAGACACTACAATAGACACCAATATAACAACCATTAATGACAACAGAGGCATAATTCATCAGCCTGTCTCCCAAGGTTCTTACAAGGGTTGGTAGAAAACAAGGGAGATAAATCAATACAAAAATAATTGAAAACACCCATGCCAAGTATGATAGCACATACTAGAGGAGTAAACACTACAAGGCGATGGCTAGAAGAACCTGAGTTTAAGGTACGGTTGAGTAAATCCTGCTATGAGAGAGACAAAGAAAAAATCAAACAACACATAAAAAAAATGGAGGAATTTGAAACTTCTATATAAAACTTCTATATAAGCTTATCTTAACTTACAGAGAAAAAAAGATAAATTTTCCCAGTGAAGAATATTTTCCTTAGTTTTCGTTAACTTATACAAAATGTCTAGCTTCTCCAAAGCACTAAATTATCAGTTATGCTAACAACCAAAAACTACAAAAACAGAGCAGAAAATGCAACCATCACAGGCAGACTTAGAGGCAATTCACCTCTTGAAATAATAAAACAAAAATGTTAAATTAACTAAAGTTAATCGGTAGAGGGTGTTAGTGGAAAATAATCATGAATAAGGTAGGCCACCAGATAGAAACTAGGACAGATCCAAAGGCAATGGGAAAATCTAAAACACTGCACTACAATGTCAGCTTTTGAGATATGCAAGCCAGTAGAATGGACATAGTCTAAGATAAAAAACAAAACAAAACAAAACAAAAAACTCATTAAGCTTGAAAACCTGTCAACAAATTCTTACCAAACTGAAATCCAAATAGCAAAATAAAGAGAGCACAGTTCATTCAAGAAGCATGAGACAATGTAAAATGCTTTAACCTTCAATTGATGAAAGTACCTTCAAGAGAGAACAAAACAAAAGAAATACTTGAAAATGGTGTGGAGATAGGCATCAAATTTCAGGTTGAGAAAGAACAGAGAATAAATGTAAATACTTTACACTCACGCTTTTCAAATTTAAACTATAGAAAATCAATCAAGAACAAAGATCCTAATGGAAATTGTGTTCTATAAATATGAACAAACATTGTGCCAATAAAAATTTAAAGTAGTTAAAAATAAATAAAAATATTTTTAAATGAAATAAATAAATGAGACATTTATCCATGATGGGAAAACTTTTTTTTTCCATTTACTATCTCACCAGAACTAATCAAGCAAGGAGAGAAAGAAATCTTTAAAATGCTTAGACAAAATTATTCAACACCTGTTCTCTCATCAATGAAATGATGCTTCAAAGTGAAAAAGAAATAAAGTAGCCGGATAAAGAATAAATTAATGATTTCCCACTGAACTCTTTCAACACTTACATAGATCTCACACTTAATGAAGTTTGTAGATACCAAGTGCATTCTACATGTTACCGCATTATGTGCTGCTCTCTTTGTCTAGGTCTCTCTGCCTGTCTGTCTGTTTCCCTTTCCCTCTTTTCCTCCCTCCCTCCCTCTTCTTCACCATCATTACCTGGTCCAGAGTAGAATGAAAACAAACAAACAAAAAACAGAAAACTCAAGGAAGACACAGAAAGATGTCTAAGATTTATGTCAACTTCACATAACAATCGTCTCTCTGGAGAGATTCATTGTCTCACTTCAGGTCTTGATATAGCACGGCCTGTCAGAAAAGATTCCACTTTTTGCCTGGCTGAGAAGAAATGAGTGCTCCAGAAACATCCTGTCCGGCGATCACTAACAAAGCTCCCATCCAGACAATATGGTATTTAGAGCTCATTCAAGGCTTGTGTACAAGCAAAGAGCTTCAGAGCACCATATTATATTCCCACACTGGCTTCTTCAATTGTTCAGTACCTATAAGGAGGGAACCTAAAGCTATTTCTACAAGTAGGAAAGGACTTAAAAATACTGAGTTTTACAGTAATATAATAATGATGATATAGAAATATAGAATATAAATCTAAATATGAGATAATGCTATGTAAAAAGCAGCAACTTAGTAGATTATATACAGAATAATTTATCATTCTTTTCAACAAATTATAATAATATTGATGCAAAATTATCTGAAAAGTTTCATCCGAAGTTGAAGGAATACAGTTGTTGTTTATATAGCCACTGTTTCCATTAGTTAACCACTCTACTGGGTACCCATCTTAGTCCCCCAAAGCCCATTCTTTCAGTTTTTTCAGAGTTGTCAAACACAGTATTAGGCAACCCCAAATCAGCAAATATTCATAAAGAAAATGCACATTTTACTCTGCAAGGAAATATTTCAAAACATATGAAAATGCTTACTGCACAACAATCTGTCCTATTTCAAACTGAAAATTGAAGTATTTTCATTTACATGGATTTATATTTTACAAAACACAATACAAAGTTTTTAGAATTTGAGTTTCTGGAGTGAAAATTATGGAAAGTTACACCTGTAAATGACAGAGCCAGCAACCAACTCAGAAATTAATAGTAAATTCCTAAGTATGAAATAGCCATGCAGTGGCAAAGTTCTTCATACCCAGATCATTTGGCACATACATTCTGTCTTTGTTTAAAAAGCTTTGTAAAAAAGTGAGAGAACACAACTAGATCATTTAAACACGAATAGATTATTTCTGAAATGTGTGGAAGTAACTTGCAAGAACAGGCAGTGCTTTCAGATTCTTGCTGAATACTCATGTCATAATTTTCCTTATTGTAAATCCTAATTGTACTGAAATAGTTCTCTAGAAAAATATCATTTTAAATAAAAAAGGTATTTGAGTTTTATAACTCAGCAGATAAAAATCAAAATTTAAAGCCTTTACAAATTTATTTTAAAAATTTACATTCACAGTGCTGTAGGCAATATCTCAATTCATTAAAATACATAAACTACATTAACGGATGGCAAAATTGAAAATTCCTAAAGGGCGAAATGAGATGCACATCAGAATATTATCCCCCGACTAGCCAAAGAAGAGCTTACAAAACTTAACCCCAAAACCTTTACCATTTTAATTTCTTTCTTTCTCTTTTTTTACGTTCACCAGAAGGTTATACTGTTGTCTTATCAGACAACATAGATTTCAAGTGAAATAAATAAAAATGAGTAACTTGGTTAATAAAATAATCCTAGTAGTTAGGACAGTGTCTATCTACCTTCACATTCCCCTGGTCATTGCAGATAAAACTAAAATTAAAGGTTTGCCTCTGTTGCTTAGGATATTAAGTCGGCTGAAGAAGTGTTTACACAAGAGGAGAAACAGATTATTAATTTAGAAGTTATCCTACACAACTATTTATGACACTAGCAATGGAAGTCCAGACACATGTCCATTTACCCTGAGATACCTCTCAAGAACAGATAATATGGCATCACAGTGTAGGTATGATAACAGAAAATGATACAAACATATCCCCTGTATCAATGACTTCACAGCTACAGCTGATGTGCTTTCTGGCAAACAAACAGTACAGAGATCATATTGGTAGGAATTCATAGTCCCTGCTATCTCTTTTCCATAAATGATAACGGGCTTATAAGCTTTTGGCTTATAATTTAATACAGGAGATACTCATTGCTTCAAGATTCCCAAGGAAAGCGATGATACTCGGAAGCAGCTGAGCTGTCTTTCCCTCTCACACACTTTTTTTTTTTTATTTTTTTATTTTTATTTTATTTTTCTTTTTAGTTACATTTTGTTAACTCTGTGTCCCAGCTGTATCCCGCTCCCTCATTCCCTCCCCAACCCCACACTCCCTCCCTGGTCTCCTCCCTGCCCCTTTCCAAGTCCCCTGATAGGGGAGGACCTCCTCCCCTTTCATCTGACCCTGTTTTATCAGGTATCTTCAGGGCTGGCTGCAAAGTCCTCCTCTGTGGCCTAACAGACTGCTCCTCCCCTGGGGTGGGGGTCAAACAGCCTGCCCTTGAGATCCTATTAGAAATAGTCCGTGTTCCCCTTACTTTGGAAAACTACTTGGTTACTGAGCTACCACAGGCCACATCCGAGCAGAAGTTCTAGGTTATATCCATAGATGGTCCTTGGTTGAGTGTCAGTCTCAGAAAAGACCCTGTGCCCAGATATATTTGGTCCTTGTGGAGCTCCTATCCTTTCCATATCATACTAACTTCCCTTCTTTCATATGATTCCCTGCACTGTGCCGAGGGTTTGGTTATGAGTCTTAGTGTCTGCTTTGAAACACTGCTAGGTAGAGTCTTTCAGATGCCTTTTGTGATAGACTCCTGTCATAAGTTCAATGCACATCCCATTTGTCTTTCTAAATGAGGATTAATCACCTTCGCCTGTGTCCACTTTCTTGATTATCTTCTTTAGGTGTATAGATTTCATTATGTTTATCATGTCTTGTAGGTCTATATAAGCGAGTATATACCAAGTTTGTCTTTCTCCTTCTGGGATACTTCACTCAGAATGATCTTTTCTAGATCCCACCACTTGCCTGCAAATTTCATGATTTCTTCCTTTTTGATTGCTGAGTAGTATTCCATTGTGTAAAAATACCACAGTTTCTGTATCCATTCCTCCGTTGATGGACATCTGGGTTGTTTCCAAGTTCTGGCTATTACAAATAAAGCTGCTATGAACATGGTTGAACAAATGTCCTTGTTGTGTACTTGAGCAAATTTTGGGTATATACCTAGGAGTGGTATAGCTGGGTCTTGAGGTAGCACTACTCCTAGTTGTCTGAGAAAGCGCCAGATTGACTTCCAGAGTGGTTGAACCAGTTTACATTCCCACCAGCAATGGAGGAGGGTTCCCTTTTCTCCACAACCTCTCCAGCATGTGCTATCACTTGAGTTTTTCATCTTGGCCATTCTGATGGGTGTAAGGTGATATATCAGGGTCGTTTTGATTTGCATTTCCCTAATGGCTAATGAGGTTGAGCATTTCTTTAAGTGTTTCTCTGCCATTCGACGTTCCTCTTTCGAGAATTCTCTGTTTAGCTCTGTTCCCCATTTTTTAAGTAGATTACTTGGTTTGTTGCTTTTCTGCTTCTTTAGTTCTTTATATATACTTGATATTAGCCCTCTGTCAGATAAAGGGTTGGTGAAGATTCTTTCCCAATCTGTAGGCTGTCTATTTGTTTTGATGACAGTGTCTTTTGCTTTACAGAAGCTTTTCAGTTTCATGAGGTCCCATTTATTGATTGTTGCTCTTAGAGCCTGTGCTGTTGGTGTTCTGTTCAGGAAGTTGTCTCCTGTGCCAATGAATTCTAGGCTGTTTCCCACTTTTTTTTCCAGCTGATTTAGAGTATCTGGTTTTATGTTGAGGTCCTTGATCCACTTGGACTTTAGTTTTGTGCAGGGTGATAGATATGGATCTATTTTCATTTTTCTGCATGTAGACATCCAGTTGGTCCAGCACCATTTGTTGAAGATGCTGTCTTTTTTCCATTGAATGGATTTGGCTTCTTTGTCAAATATTGAGTATTCATAGGTGTGTGGGTTTATTTCTGGGTCTTCTATGCGATTCCATTGATCCTCCTTTCTGTTTCTATGCCAATACCATGCAGTTTTTATTACTGTTGCCCTGTAGTACAGCTTGAGATCGGAATGGAGATACCTCCAGATGATCTGTTGTTGTACAGGATCGTTTTGGAGATTCTGGGTTTTTTGTTTCTCCATATGAAGCTGAGAATCTTTTTTTCAAGGTCTGTAAAGAATTGAGTTGGTATTTTGATGGGAATTGCATTGAATCTGTAGATTGCTTTTGGCAGGATGGCCATTTTCACAATGTTAATCCTACCAATCCATGAGCACGGGAGATCTTTCCATCTTCTGAGATCTTCTTCAATTTCTTTCTTCAAAGACTTGAAGTTTTTCTCAAATAGGTCTTTCACTTGCTTGGTTAGAGTCACACCAAGGTACTTTATGTTGTTAGTGGCTATTGTGAAGGGTGTTGTTTCCCTAATTTCTTTCTCAGCCTTTTTGTCTTTGGTATACAAGAGGGCCTCTGATTTTTTTGAGTTGATTTTGTATCCTGCCACTTTGCTGAAGGTGTTTATCAGCTGAAGAAGTTCTCTGGTTGAATCTTTGGGGTCGCTCATGTATACTATCATATCATCTGCAAATAGTGACACTTTGACCTCTTCCTTTCCGATTTGTATCCCCTTGATCTCCTTTAGTTGTCTTATTGCTCTGGCTAGGACTTCAAGTACAATGTTAAAGAGATATGGAGAGAGTGGGCAGCCTTGTCTTGTCCCTGATTTCAGTGGGATTGATTTAAGTTTCTCTCCATTGAGTTTGATGTTGGCTATAGGCTTGCTGTATATTGCCTTTACTATCTTTAGGTATGTGCCTTGTATCCCTGATCTCTCCAAGACTTTAAACATAAATGGGTGCTGGACTTTGTCAAATGCTTTTTCAGCATCTAAGGAGATGATCATGTGGTTTTTCTCCTTCATTTTGTTTATGTGGTGGATTACATTGATGGATTTCCGTATGTTGAACCACCCTTGCATTCCTGGGATGAAGCCTACTTGGTCATGGTGGATGATATCTTTGATGTGTTCTTGGATTCGGTTTGCAAGTATTTTATTGAGTATTTTTGCATCAATGTTCATAAGAGAGATAGGTCTGAAGTTCTCTTTTTTTGTTGGATCTTTGTGTGGTTTAGGTATCAAAGTGACTGTGGCTTCATAGAATGAGTTTGGTAGTGTTCCTTCTGTTTCTATTTTATGGAATAGTTTGAGGAGAATTGGTGTTAGTACTTCTTTGAAGGTCTTGTAGAATTCTGCGCTGAAGCCATCTGGTCCAGGGCTTTTTTTGGAGGGGAGACTGTTAATGACTGCTTCAATTTCCTTGGGAGATATAGGACTATTCAGTCTTTCTACCTGATCTTGACTTAATTTTGGTAGATGGAATCTGTCAAGAAAGTTATCCATTTCATTTAGATTTTCAAATTTTGTGCCATATAGGCTTTTGTAGTATGACCTAATAATCGTTTGGATTTCCTCAGTGTCTGTAGTTATGTCCCCATTTTCCTTTCTGATTTTGCTGATTTGTATGGTTTCTCTCTGCTTTTTAGTTAGTTTGGCTAAGGGTTTGTCTATCTTGTTGATTTTCTCAAAGAACCAGCTTTTTGTTTCATTGATTCTTTGGATAATTTTATTTGTTTCTAATTGATTGATTTCTGCCCTTAGTTTGATTATTTCCAGCCGTCTGCTCCTCTTGGGTGTATCTGCTTCTTTTTTTTCTAGGTTTTTCAGTTGGGCCATTAAGTTGTTTGTATGTGATGTTACAGATTTCTTCTTGTAGGCACTTAGTGCTATAAATTTTCCTCTGAGCACTGCTTTCAATGTGTCCCATAAATTTGGGTATGTTGTGCCTTCATTTTCATTGAATTCTAGAAAGTCTTTAATTTCTTTCTTTATTTCTTCCTTGACCCAGCTGTCATTGAGTAGTAAGTTGTTCAGTTTCCATGTGCGTGTCGGCTTTTTGTTGTTTCTGTTGTTGTTGATGTCCAGCTTTAGTCCATGGTGGTCAGATAGTATACAAGGGATTATTTCAATCCTTTTGTATCTGTTGAGGCTTGCTTTGTGACCAACTATATGGTCTATTTTGGAGAAGGTTCCATGCGGTGCTGAAAAGAAGGTATACTCTTTTGAGTTTGGGTGAAAAGATCTGTAGACATCTATTAGGTCCATTTGATTTAGGGATTCTGTGAGTGCTTTCATTTCCCTATTTGGTGTCTGTCTGGTTGATCTGTCCCTTGATGAGAGTGGGGTGTTGAAGTCTCCCACTATTAAGGTATTAGGATCAATGTATGATTTAAGCTTTAATATTGTTTCATTTACGAATGTAGGTGCTCTTGTATTTGGGGCATTGATATTCAAAATTGTGATGTCCTCTTGTTGGATTTTTCCTTTGATGAGAATATAGTGGCCCTCCTTATCTTTTTTGATTAACTTGGGTTGAAAGTCTATTTTATTAGATATTAGGATGGCTACTCCAGCTTGTTTTCTGTAACCATTTGCTTGAAAAACATTTTTCCAGCCCTTTACTCTGTGGTAGTGTTTATCTTTGTTGCATAGGTGTGTTTCTTGGATGCAACAGAATGTTGGGTCCTGTTTCCGTAACCATTCTGTTAGCCTGTGTCTTTTTATTGGTGAGTTGAGTCCATTAATATTGATAGATAATATTGACCAATGCATGTTAGTTCCTTGTGTAATGGAGTCGATGATCTTACCTTGTTTCATTGCTTGTTTTCTTTTCATTTTTGTTGGGACATTATCTGTATGCCCTGTTTTCTTGGGTGAATTCGTTTTCGTTGGATTGGAGTTTTCCTTCTAGTATCTTCTGTAGGGTTGGTTTGCTGTATAGATATTGCGTAAATTTAGTTTTGTCATAGAATATTTTGTTTTCTCCATCTATGTTGATTGAAAGCTTTGCAGGGTATAGAAGTCTGGGTTGACATTTGTGATCTCTTAGAGTCTCCATGATGCTTGCCCAGGCCCTTCTGGCTTTTATAGTTTCTGATGAGAAGTCTGGTGTGATTCTGATAGGTCTACCTTCATATGTTACTTGGCCTTTTTCCCTTGCTGCTTTTAATATCTTTTCTTTGTTCTGTAGATTTAGTGTTTTGACTATGATGTGACGTGATGTGTTTCTTTTCTGGTCTAGTCTATTTGGTGTTCTGTAGGCCTCTTGTATATTTATGGACATCTCTTTCTTTAAGTTGGGAAAATTTTCTTCTATGATTTTTTTGAAAATATTTTCTGGACCTTGGAGCCTGGAGTCTTCTTTTTCATCAATTCCTATTATTCATAGATTTTGTCTTTTCATAGCATCCTTGATTTCTTGGATATTTTGTGATTGGAATTTTTCTGATTTTACTTTTTCTTTGAGAGAAGTATCAATTTCTGCAAGTGTGTCTTCAGCTCCAGAGATTCTCTCTTCCATCTCTTGTATTCTGTTGGTGATGCTTACTTTTGTGGTTCCTGATCTTTTCTCCAAGTTCTCCAGCTCAAGAGTTTTCTCACTTTGTGTTTTCTTTATTGATTCTAATTCTGTTTTCATGCCTTGCACCATTTCTTTTATGTGTTTGAATTTGGATTCCTGTCTCTCTACGATGGACTCTATTTCTTTGTTCATTTCCTTTTTGTATGCCACTAATTTTTTCTCTACTTGTGCCTCTATTTGTTTGGCTATGTTTGCCTGTGTTTCTTTAAGGGTTTTGTCTATTTCTTCTTTCTTTACCTCCAATTGACTGGCCATCTCTTTGAAAGATTTGTTCATTTCCTCCTTATGAGCCTCAAATAATTGAGCAAGCATGGCTTTAAGGTCATTTTCCTGTGCTTCTGATGAATTGGAATATCCATCGATTTTGGGGTTTGCTGGTGAAGTCATGATGTCCTGATTTATGTTGGAAATGTTCTTTCGCCTACCCCTGGCCATTGGCTTATCTGAGACCTTCCCTGTTTGTTTTTGGATTCAGCCGATCAGACTGGTACTGTCTCTCTCTCGAGTCTGGAGAATTCTTCAGGAAGTTGAGAGAGGTCCCGTGTCCTTAGCGTATGCTGAGGACTAGCTGTACCTGTGGGAGGAAAGTACGCAGGCGCAAACAGAGGCAAATGCAAGCGTGCGTGCGTGTGTGTGTATATGTGTGTGTGTGTGTGTGTAAGTGGGTGTGGGCGTGTGTCTCGAGGGACAGAGTGATGGCTAATGTTGAACCCTTGAGTGTGTGGGAGGGGCTCTGCAATGTATATGTCGCAGGCGCTAGTGATGATCGCAGCGCAATTTCTGGCATTAACTGCCTTAACTCCTCAATTAGACCCACAGAGCAGGAACTTCAATGTTCCAAGTGCCCCTCTGTTTCCCAAAGTGGGTATATGGGTGGGAGGGGGTTCGATGCCTGGCTTCTGTTTTAGAAGAAGCCAGGATCAGTGGAGCTGCAGATTCTCAAGGGTGCACTCACTTACAGGCAGGACACTTGGCAGAGATCGGCGTATCTGGGCTGTCTGCTCTCTGGTTTGGCCCTGCTTCTTTGATGTGCTCCGCCAGTTCCGTGCTGCTGTCACTGCCAGGTTATGAGGTCTTGCTGCAGCTGGAGATTTCAGGGTTGTCACGTCAGTGGGAATCGGGGTAACCAGCCTTTCTGTTCTCTGGTTTGGCCCTGGTTAGTCTTAAACTGGAGGGCTGATGTGCCCCGCCAGCTCAGTGCTGCTCTGCCGCCAGGTTAGAAAGTCCCGCTGTAACTGGAGACTGGGTTGCTAGTCCAGATGCTTTCTGGGAAGTCCTGGGGTCTCTTTACTGTGCTCTCCAAGCTTCGGAGGCCCAGCGCCTGGTGTGTCTAGCTTGTATGGCGTTTCTGTCTGGTTTTGGTGAGTATATAGCGTATTCTCTGTCACTGTGGTATTGGGCGGGCCGTACCCTCAGTGATCGCGATCCTGGGGAGCTAGTATGGCGTCTAGCAGACTCGGGCCCTGGGAGGATGGTGCAGCCGCTGCGCGAATCTGGGGCTCTGCTGGCCTTTGCCGATAAAGGGCTTGGGGCTCCGCCTCAGTGGCTGCAGGCCCCAGGCAGTTAGGTCTGCGCTGAGAAAGGCGAGTCCGCTGTGCCGAGGAGGAGGGAGGTCTGGGGGAGGGGAGTGCCGAGAGATCAAGGGATCATTTCTCACCTTCCCCAAACAAGTCCCTGGGTGACCCGAGACCAAGGTTTTCACCTCTGGCGATGTTCCCTGTTGTTTAGAAAGTCTCTCCTTTGTTTCCCTGGCTTCAGAAGTTCTTCCACTCATCAACTCAGAACTTTTTCTCTTCCACAGCTTGGAAACTGTGTGTGCTAGTCGCCATCTTGGCTCCGCCCCCCCCTCTCACACACTTATCTAAGAAGCTATTTATTATTTATTTTAAAGAATTCACTGATAACTGAGTTCATGATGTCTGAATTACTTCAAATCTAATTTATGTTTTCAAATGTTCTGACTTTGGTGCTTTTGGTTTTGGTTGTATAGAAGATATGCATTAAAATAAAATGAATTATTTTAATTAGAACTGGTATTAATAATTTATAAGTATTTTTCATGTTTTTTTATTTTGATTTTCCACATGACCTTCTTTTGATAGAGTTATATGATTTTACTTAATACCTAAGAATAGTGATACAAGTATTAAAGCTTCTCTTTGTTTTGGAAAACATTTGTTTTTCTATGGTTTGGTTTTATTTCAGTAATGAATATTTTTATTTCCGTGCCCAGGAGTTTCTGACTATCTGTGAAGGTTTGGCAAAATTGGAATATTTTTGCCTTAGTTGTTCAGGCTGTGGATGAGTTATGTCAATGGTCAAAGGCTTGATCTCTCAGGTCTGTGAGTTATCTAATCATGTTCCACTGACCAATGCTCAGTAATAATTTGGAATGATGTTTACGCATGTTTGGTACACGATGTTGATAAATGCGCCACTTCTATATATGTATGCTTTAAAGTCCTATAAATCACTAGGATGTTGTCTCTAAGGATTTGAAATATTTATGATCAAATAAAATGCCTTTATCTTTTTTATTATTACCATTTATTACAATATATTCAATTTGTGTCCCAGCTGTGCCCCCCTCCCTCATCTCCTCCCATTCCCACCCTCTCTCCCCCCTCTCCTCCTATGCCCTCCACTAGTCCACTGATAGGGGAGGTCCTCCTCCCTTCTATCTGACCTTAGTCTATCAGATCTGATCATGAGTGGATGCATTGTCTTCTCCTGTGACCTGGTAAGGCTGCACCCCCACCCCCACCCCCACCCCCGGGAAAGGTGATCAGAGAGCCTGCCACTGAGTTCATGCCAGAGAAAGTACCTGCTTCCCTTACTAGGGACCCCCCTTGGAGACACTATGGGCTACATCTGAGCCTGGCTTTTAGGTCCTCTCCATGCATTGTCTTTGGTTAGGGTATTGTTCTCTTTAGATTCCCCAGGGTTCAGTTCTTATGCCTCTGCTGTCTACGTTTGGAGCTCCTGTCCCCTCCATGTCTTTCTATCTCCCCCTTCTTTCATAAGATTCCCTGCACTCTCCCCAAAGTCTGGCTATGAGTCTCAGCCTCTGCTTCGATACCTTGATCAGTAGAATCTTTCAGAGGCCATATGTGGTAGGCTCCTGTTCTGTTCCCTGTCTTCTCCTCCTTCCAATGTCTATCATGTTTGTCCTTCTGAATGAGGATTGAGTAACTTCCCTAGGGTCTTCCTTGTTATTTAGCTTATTTATAAGTATAAATTTTATTATGTTTATCCTATGTTATGTGGCTAATATCCACTTAAGAGTTAGTTTATATTATGGGTGTCTTTCTGTTTCTGGGTTAACTCACTCAAGAATATATTTTCTAGTTAAATTCATTTGCCTGCAAATTTCATGATTTCCTTCTTTTTAATAGCTGAGTAGTATTCTATTGGGTAAATGTACCACAGTTTCTGTATGCATTTCTCCATTGAGGAACATCTGAGTTGATTCCAGCTTCTGGATATTATAAATAGAGCTGCAGTGAACATGATTGAGCAAATGTCCTCATTGTACAGTTGAGTATATTTTGGTTATTTGCCTGGGAGTGGGATAGCTGGATCGTGAGGTAGCATTCTGAGGAAGCACCAGATTGCCTTTATCTTAATGAACCATGTGTACCAACTTCCTCCTGTTTCCTTTACATCATAAAATATGGAGCAAACCTTATACCAACCATTTACATTGGTCTGAATCAATGGTAGTTTTAGGTAGTTTTAAAGCAGACCCACGATACTGAAAAACTCATTAAACTTCAGACTATTGTGCTTTTCACAAACATATTTACTTCTGTATTTTTGGAAAGTTGCAAAATGGAAGCCACAGTTATCAACATTTCTTTCCCTGTGGATGAGATTTTTTAAAACATGTCTTTTTCTCTTTGTTTTGTTCATTTTGGTTTTTTGTCTCTAGATTTTTCTAGGCATTGTTTTTCTCTATGGATCTAAAACCTACATGAGAACTCTGTTGGAAGAAACAATGAAATTTATTTAAAAATTGGCATATTCAGCTTTTTGTTTGCTCACCTACTGCTAGAGACCATGTCCAGGGGATTCTTGTAAACTGACAAAGGCTAAGACATTAAAAAAATGAGCACATTACTTTATAACTATTTCCAAAGGCTGCCTGCTGGTCTGTGTAGCTGTGGAGTAGGTGTTTGTAATTTCCCTGATTCTTCTTGGTCAGCAGTGGTGTGCCACAGCCCACACACAGTCTATCCAACATTTGATTTGTTCTATCTTTCTATTTTACTAAATTCCTTGAAATGCTCTTTTTATGTTGGAACCATTCTTATCTTCTAATAGCTGTATAACAGTGATGAAAATGTATTTTCCCTTCTACTTAAACTCTATGTGGACAGGAACACAAAGTAGACAAGTTGGTTATTATTGCATTATCATGAATAAAAGTATGTTTAGAAACTAAGAAATACCTTCTACAGAGTGATTACTTTATTGTTTAATTGACATGGTGGTAAGTTGACTATTATACTGATGAGGGAGGGTTTAAAGAGTGAAATGCAAAGATGTAAAGTAAAATGAAAGGCTCACGTAATATTTGATGGTATTCTATTGGTTGCTGGGAACTAGTTTTTTTATTACAATTTTTTCACTTTGTTTCCCAGCTGTGTCCCCCTCCCTCATCCCTTCCCAATCCTGCCCTCCTTCCCCCTCTTCCTCCCTTGCCCATCCCCCAGTCCACCGGGGGGGAAAAACAAAAAGAAAAAAAAAAAACAGAATTGCTAAAACAATACTGTATAACAACAGATCATCTGGAGGTATCTCCATCCCTGATTTTAAGCTGTACTATAGTACAATAGTAATAAAAAAGGCATGGTACTGTCATAGAAATGGAATAGTGGATCAATGGAATCAAATAGGGGACCCAGAAAAATACCCACATACCTATGGATACTTGATCTTTTAACAAAGAAGACAAAACCATACAACAGAAAAAAAGACAGCATCTTCAACAAATTGTGTTGGTCTAACTGGATGTCTACATGTAGAAAATGCAAATAGATCCATATTTATCACCCTGCAGAAAACCTGGTCCAAGTGGATCAAAGACCTCAACATAAAACCAGACACACTATACCTGTTAGAAGAAAACATGCTGAAGAGCCTTGAACTCAGTAGTACAAGAGACAACTTCCTGAACAGAACACCAACAGTACAGGCTCTAAGATCAACAGCCAATAAATAGACCTCATGAAACTGAAAAGCTTCTATAAAGCAAAGGATGCTGTCCTTAGAACAAAACGACAGCCTATAGATTGGAAAAGGATCTTTACCAGCTCTATAGCAGAGAGAGGGCTGATAAACAGAATATATAAAGAATTCATGAAGTTAAGCAGCAACAAATCAAGTAATCCAATTAAAAATGGGGTACAGAGCTAAACAGAGAATTAGAGGAAAATTGAATGGCAGAGAAACACTTAAAATGATGCACAACATCCTTAGTCATCAGGGAAATGCAAATCAAAATGACCCTGAAATTTCATCTTACACCTATCAGAATGGCTAAGATCAAAAATTCAAGTGTTAACACTTGCTGGAGAAGATGTGGAGAAAGGGGAACCCTCCTCCATTGCTGGTGGGAATGTTAACTTGTATAACCACTTTGAAAATCAATTCTGTGCTTTCTCAGAAAATTGGGAATAGTGGTTTTTCAAGATTGAGTTATAGCACTCTTAGACATACAAAATATGATCATGTATACAACAAGGACAGTTGCTAAGCCATATGTGAAGCAGCTTTATTTGTAATAGCCAGAAGCTGGAAACAATCTAGATGTCCCTCAACAGAGGAATGGATACTGAAATTGTGGTACATTTACACAATGGAATACTACTCAGCAATTAAAACAAGGAAATCATGAAATTTGCAGGCAAATGGTGGGAACTGAAAATATCCTGAGTGAGGTATCCAAGAAGCAAAAAGACACACATGATATATACCCAAGTATAAGTAGATATTAGACATATAATATAACATAAACATACTAAAATCTGTACATGTAAAGAAGCTAAGCAAGATGACCCTGGGTTAGTTGATCAATCCTCACTCAGAAAAGCAAACCGAAAGGGTATCACAAGAGGGAGAAAACAGGCAACAGGATAGGAACATAT
Source organism: Psammomys obesus (assembly GCF_907164565.1). Taxonomy (NCBI): domain Eukaryota; kingdom Metazoa; phylum Chordata; class Mammalia; order Rodentia; family Muridae; genus Psammomys; species Psammomys obesus. The sequence goes on from NW_026596051.1 coordinate 4,053,174, forward strand.
CACAGAGAACTTTGAAAGACTCTACCCAACAAGATATCAAAGCAGATGCTCTGACTCATAGCCAAATTTAGTCAGAGTCTAGGGAATCTTGTAAAAGAAGGGGGAGTTATAAAGATCTGGAGGGGAGAGGAGCTCCACACAAGAGCAACAGAACCAAGAAATCTGGACACAGGGGTCTTTTCTTAGGCTAATACTCCAACCAAGGACTATGCATGGAGATAGCCTAGAACTTCTGCACAGATGTAGCCCATGGCATCTCAGTATCCAAGTGGGTTCCCTAATATTGGTAACAGGGACTATCTCTGATGAGAACTCAGTGGCTTGCTCTTTGATCACCTCCCTCTGATGGAGGAGTAGCCTTCCCAGGCCACAGAGAAAGACAACGCCAGCAGTCCTAATGAGACCTGATAGGCTAGGGTCAGAGGGAAGGGGAGGAGGTCTTCCCTTATCAGTGGACTTGGAAAGGGTCATTGGAGGAGATGAGAGAGGGAGGGTGGTATTGGGATGGGATGAAGGAGGGGGCTATAGCTGGTGTACACAGTGAATAAACTGTAATTTATAAAAAAATAAATTAAAAATTTCTTACTTTAATTAAAAATAATATGAAAATATTATCTGGACCTTGGAGCCTGGAACCTTCTTTTTGGTCTATTCTTATTATTCTCAGATTTCATCTTTACATGCTTTCCTTTATTTCTTGGATGTTTTGTGTTTGGAACTCTTCTGATTTTACTTTTTCTTTGAGAGATGTACCAATTTCTGAAATTGTGTCTTCAGTGTCTGAGATTCTCTCTTCCATCTCTTGTATTCTTACCTTGATGCTTACCTTTGTAGTTCCTGATCTTTTCTCTAAGTTCTCCAGCTCCAGGCTTGTCTTTGTGTTTTCTTTATTGATTCTAATTCTGTTTTCATGCCTTTCACCATTTTCTTCAACTGTTTGAATGTGGATTCCTGGTTTTCCATGATGGCATTTATTTTTGTTTGTTTGTTTGTTTGCTTCCTCTCTACATTTAACTACTTGTGTCTCTACCTGTGCCTCATTTGTTTGGCTGTATTTGTCTGTATTTCTTTGAGAGCTTTGTTCATTTCTTCTTTATGTGCCTCTAAAAACTGGAAAAGCATAGATTTGCAATCATTTTCCTGTTTTCCAGATGAATTAACATATCCATTGACTTTTGGGGTTGCTGGTGAAAACATGATGTCCTGATTTTTGCTGACTGTGTACTTATGCCGACCTCTAGCCATCAGCTTATCAGTAACCTTCACTATTTGTTCCTGGGTTCTGTACTTCAGAGTGGTTCTGTCTGTCTCTAGTGTCTGGAGTATTCTTTGGGAAGATGAGAGAGGTCCACCTGTTTGAGAGTGGATGTTGGTTTTTCAGCTGTAGCTATGGGAGGAAGGTCACAGGAGTATGTGTGCAAGTGCGGGGGTGTGCGTTGCAGTGTGCCTTGAAGGACAGGGTTCTGGAGAGTGTAGATGCCTGCAAGAGTGTATCATAAGCACAGGAGGGGCTGTTGGTACTATTCGAGGTGCAATGCACATACTCAGGTGTCCCAAATGCCTCAGTGAGGTCTGTCATACTGTCCTCCAGTTATTCAGATCTGTTTGGGCTCCAGGAATCATTTGCCTGGACTCCAATGGGAGACCCATAGAACAGGGGCTTCAATGTTAAGATTGCTGTCCCAAGTATTCCTATTGTGCCCATAGTTGGTGTGTGGGTAGGAAGGATCTGATGTCTGGCTGCTAGCATAAGGGGTTCCTGGATCTGGGGCTTTGTACTCACACACTTGAAGGCTTACTCACTTGCTTGGAGGCCTAAACGGAAAACACAGGGGTTCCCCCTATTCTCTACACTCAGATTTATGCCTGCAGGTGCAAATGAAAGTGTAGGAGATCTTTCAGTTGAGTTCTGACCACGGTTTGACTGCCAGGCACGGAGACCCATACTTGGGGCAGCTGTCTCTGCAGTGTCACTCACTGAGTATGGAGGCTACTTCTAGGACTAGATGCTGCCTGTTGTAGCTGCAGATCTGGAAGCCCATACTGCCGCCTCTGTGGTCTCAGTCACCAATCATGGAGGATAGTGTTTGGGACAACCACTGCCACCTCTGCCGAGCAGGGTGGCCAGTGCTTGGGGTAGGGTGAAGTGCAGGGGGGTCGAATATTGGCCACTCTCAGGCCCTGGAAATGTCAAAGGGTGACCTGGATCCAAATTTTCCAAGCTCAGGGGTTGTCCCCTCTTGCCCAGGAAGCCTCTGTTGATCTTCTGGCTTCAGCTGCTCCTCCACTCACCAGTTTTGGAGTTTCAAATCCTGTGCTTCTTAGATACCTGTGAGCTGGTCCCCTCCATCTTGGACTCCACTAGTTGTCTGTTTGTAATTACTGAGATATTCTAAATGGTAACAAAGATGTTAGGTCATATATAGAGGATGGCAATACATTTATTTTGGTGAAGGTAGAGCTAGTCCAAGTTAATTTGTCTCTTAACTTGTAATTTTTCAATTTTCCCACATCAAATATTAATTACTTATTCAACTTTCAGAAGGTTCTATATAAAATGATTATTCTAGGAACTTTTGTCTACATGGAGAACTATTCGATGTTGGCATCTTTTTATATAACCCATATGCAGAATCCATACGGTATCATGACCTTTCATTTTCTGGGTCTTCTCTCTCCAGGAAACTCTGCTTTCCCATTTTATTCAACATCTTCCTTACAGAGGTTCATCTTTGGTGTAAGCATTGGTATAAGCACAACCATTCTATCCTGGAATTTAAAAAATGATGACTTCTTTGCATATACATACTCCACATGTCTCTCAATAAGTAGACCTTGTATTAAAATCCTTATAGGAACAAATTTAAATAACTTATCTTTTATCTGAAGTGCATTATATACAATAGGCTCTCAATATTGTTTTCCCAAGAAAAATTCAAAGTAATCTTTCTTCAATGCAACTTACCCTTTGTTGTATTGTAAAAGGCAGTGATGCAATGAAGGTAAAAAATGCAGATGTCTAATTTCTTGAGTTTTGTATATTCTGGATATTAGCACTTTGTAAGATGTAGGATTGTTGAAGGACTTTTCCCAGTCTGTAGGCTGTTGTTTTGTTCTGTTTACAGAGTCCTTTGCTTTACCGAAGCTTTGCAGTTTCATGAGGTCCCATTCAGTGATTGCTGATCTTAGAGCCTGAGCTCTTGATGTTCTTTTCATGAAATTTTTTTTTCTGTGCCAATGAGTTCAAGGCTCTTCCCCACTTTTCTTCTAACATATTTAGTATGTATGTTTTTTTGCTGAGGTCATTGATATACTTGGACTTGAATTTTGTGCAGAGTGATAAATTTGTTGAAGATACTCTCTTTTTATCCATTGTATGGTTTTGGTTTCTTTGTCAAAAATCAAGTTTCTGTAGGTGTGTAGGCTTATTCTGGGTCTTCCCCTAGAATGGGGCTATATCTTATAGGACACTTACCCTCTTTGAATATATGCATGAATAAAGCAGAAATACTAGTGTCCCACATTAGAGGCTTTGCTGTTCGTGCTAAGAATGCTGATGTCGTGGCTCTGCTTTGCTGCTTTATTATCTGTGAAGACACATTTTTTCTTCATTCTTCTGCTAAAGATCATAATGTTCACTTTAATTTGTTTTGCAGCAGAATGGCGCCTAAGACATATTCAGATCCTTGCCTTAGGACATAGTAAGCAATGTCAAACAACAATGATATTTCATTCATAATTTTCTCCAAGGCATCATTATTTTATTTATCTTATGAGGTCTTTAAAAATATTACTTAATACATACTTACATTATTTTCTTCAACTGATTAATGTAAAACATGTATATACAATGCAATTCTATTTAGATTTAAAGAAAGATGAAACCATGCAATTTTAAAGTAAATGTATGGGATTAGAAAAATATATTGAGTGAGGTAACATAGACCCAAAGAATCAAATGCTGCATTTTCTTTCTTGTAGGTGGTTCCTAAGTATATAGATTGTTTTGTAAATATATTATTTGGAGCATGGAATTCCATAGTCAGTTGTTCTCTGCATTTTTATTACTTGTTTCTTTCTATGCCTTTCTCTGTCCATTCAATAAAAATGCTTCTTTGATGAGGGATGATAGCTACCCTTATCTGTGAGTGTAAGGATAAACATTTAGAGCACAGTTAGAAATTATAATCATTTTGAAAAATGTCAGTGCTGTAGTAATGATTCTTTAAGGAGAATATATTACTTCCACCTTTGAAACTCTTCAATTATTTTAGAGTTCTTTATAATGTTAAATTGCAACATGCATTAGCCATAGGATTAAAATGTTAACAAAAAATTTGTTTTTGTGCAGAATAAAGTTTAATGTTTATTTTTATACCTTTTATTTTTCATATTCTGGTCGATATATAAACAATAGAGCTCATTGGAGAGTTTTGTGTAAGAGTGAGGGGAAGGATAAAGGGAGCAAGGGGGTCCAAGGACATCACAAGAAGACCTATAGAGTCAACTAACTTGGACCTATGGGTAAAATGGAAATTCCTGGTTTATTTGAAGAGTGAATTTTGTTGTGTGATGTTTTCCTGCAAGCTGGGCATATGATATTTTGCCAAGGTTGGTTTGTCAGAGGGCATATGATCTATTGCTGTGATCCCTACATGCCAGGGGCATGAACTTGGCCAGCTGAGAACATCATTGGGTAGACTTTGAAGAGAGGATACATGAAGAGGTTAAGACAGAGTGGAAACCCCTTTTCGAAATGACATCAATGTGATAATACTCATGCTTTGAAACAGAGAGTAATGTTCCAGAGAGTTTTTACAGGGCAATCCAACTTGAGCTTGCAGCTTTTGCTGAATTCATGTTGTTGCTTTGTGTTGGCCTTTGGACTGGACTGTTGGTATCTTGATGACTGAGTCTGGTAATCCCCTAAAGACCCATTTACCCTGAAGTAGATAAAAGAGAACTCCATCCTTTTCCCCTATTATTCTCCTACCTAAGCTTGCTTGCGGGGTCAGAGGGGAATGTTGGAAGAAAGGTAAAGGTGCTTAAGAACAATGAATAAAATAGGTTTGGTGAAAAAACTAAGCCTACAAATGGGGGCACACAGAGACTGAACCATAACCAAAGAGCATGAATGGGCTGAATCTAGATGTCTACACATATGAAGGAGATCAACATATGTAGCTCAGTCAACATCTGAGTACCCTAAAAATGGGAGTAAGGGCTTTCTCTGACTGTTTTTTATGTTTGTTTGTTTGTTTGTTTGCCTTTAGATATCTTTCCCCCATGCATGGATGGCTTGTCATGCCTCAGTGATAGAGGATGTACTTTGTCTTGCTGAAACTCGAGGATTTAGGGTGTGATGGTTCCTCCTGAGGGCCTGACATTCTCTGAGGAGGAGATGGAGGAGTGGGAGAATAGCACAATGAGGGTAGGACAGGGAAGAGAGGAGTAAGGCAGCTGGGATCAGGCTGTAAAGTGCTTAAATAAATAAATATCAAAAAAAGAAAACACAAAAAATACACAGTTCAGTTTTGTTGAACACAGAATGCACCTATTTTGATCAGTGCTTATCTATGTTTTAAATTTAATTTTATTTATATATTTATTTATTTCAATTTATTCACTTTGTATCCCCTCTGCAGTACTTTTCTATTTTTCATTTATTTATTTTTAAAATTTATTACAGTTTATTCACTTTGTATCCCAGCTGTAGCCCCTTCCCTAGTCCCTTCTGAATCTGACCCTCCTACCCTCCTCTCCTCCCATGCCCTTCTTCCAGTCCACTGAGAGGGGAGGTTCTCCTTCCCTTCTATCACACCCTTGCCTATCAGGTCTCATCAGAACTAGCTGCACTGTCTTCTGCTGTGTCCTGGTAAGGCTGCTCCCCAATTGAGGAGGTGAACAAATAGCCAGCTTCTGAGTTCATGTTAGAGACAGTTCCTGTTCCCATTACAAGGGAACCCAATTAGAGACTGAACTACAGCCAAGGACTACTTCTGTACAGAGGTCCTAGGTTATCTCCATGCATGATCCTTTGTTGGAGTATCAGTCTCAGAAAAGACCCCTATGTCCAGATATTTTGGTTCTGTTTCTCTCCTTGTGGAGCTCCTGTCCCCTCCAGGTCTTTCTATCTCCCTCTTCTTTCATAATATTCCTTGCACTCTGCCCAAAGTTTGGCTATAAGTCTCAGCATCTGTTATCCTGCAGCATTGATATCCTGCAGGGTAGAGCCCTTCAGAAACCCTTTGTGGTAGGCTCCTGTCCTGTTCCCTGTTTTCTCCCTCTTCCAATGTTCATCCTCTTTAACTTTCTGAAAGGTGATTGATAATCTTAGGCAGAGACCTCCTTCTTGATTAGTTTCTTTAGGTGTAGAGTTTTTAGTATGTTCATCCTATATTATATATCTAATATCCATTTACAAGTGAGTATATACCCTGTGTGTTTTTCTGCTTCTGAGATACCTCACTCAGGATGATCTTTCCCAGTACCTACCATTTCCTGCAAACTTCATGACTGTCTTGTTTTTTAATTGCTAAGTAGTATTCCATTGTGTAAATGTACTACAATTTCTGTATCCATTCGTCAGCTGAGGGACATCTGGACTGTTTTGAACTTCTGGTTATTACAAATAAAGCTGCTACACCCATCGTTGAGCAAATGTCCTTTTTGTACACTTGAGCATCTTTTGGAGAAATGCCTGCATCAAGACCTCACTAAAAAACCAGACACACAAAACCTCTTAAAAGAAATGGGGGAAAAGCTTTGAACTATTGACACAGGAGACAACTTTCTTAACAGAACACCAACAGCAGAGGATCTAAGAGCAACAATCAATAAATGGGACCTCATAAAACTGAAAAGCTTCTGTAAAGCAAAGGACACTGTCTATGAACAAAACGACAGCCTACAGATTGGGAAAGGATCTTCACCAACCCAATATCTGACAGAGGACTAATATCCAGTATATATAAAAAGCTAAAGAAGTTAAACAGCAAAAAATCAAGTAATCCAATCAAAAAAATGGAGTACAGAGCTAAACAGACAACTCTCTGCAGAGGAATATTGAATGGCAGAGAAACACTTAAAGAAATGCTCAACCTCATTAGCCATCAGGGAAATGCAAATCAAAACAACCCTGAGATTTCACCTTACACACATCAGAATGACCAAGATGAAAAACTCAAGTGACAACACATGCTAGAGAGTTTGTGGAGAAAGGGGAACCCTCCTCCACTGCTGCTGGGAATGTAAACTTGTACAACCACTCTGAGAATCAATTTGGTGTTTTCTCAGACAACTAGGAATAGTGCTTCCTCAAGATCAAGCCATACCACTCCTAGGCATATATCCAAAAGAGGCTCAAGTACACAATAAGAACATTTGCTCAACCATGTTTGTAGCACCCTTATTTGTAATAGCCAGAACCTGGAAATAGCCCAGATGCCCCTCAGTGGAGGAATGGATGCACACATTGTGTTATATCTAAACAATGAAATATTACTCAGCAATAAAAAAACAAGGAAATTATGAAATTTTCAGGTAAGTGGTGGGAACTGAAAAGGATCATCCTGAGTGAGCTGTCCCAGAAGCAGAAAGACACACATGGTATATACTCACTCATATAGACATATAATATAGGATATAGGATATATAATATAGGATAAACCTATTAAAATCTGTACGCCTAAAGAAACTAATCAAAAGGGAGGACTCTAGCTAAAATGTTCAATTCCTATCCAGAAAGGCAAAGAGGATGGACATCAGAAGAAGGAGAAAAGAGGGAACAAGTCAGGAGCCTGACACAGAAGGCCTCTGAAAGGCTCTACTCTGCAGACTATCAATGCAGATGCTGAGACTTATGGGCAACCATTGGGCAGAGTGTAGGGAATCTTATGAAAGAAGTGGGAAACAGTAAGATCTGTAGAGGACAGGAACTCCACAAGGAGAACAACAGAACCAAAAATATCTGAGCACAGGGGTCTTTCCTGAGACTGATACTCCAACCAAGGACTATTCATGGAGATAACCTAAGACCCCAGATGTAGCCCATGGCAGTTAAGTATCCAAGTGGGTTCCATTGTAATAGGAACAGGGACTGTCTCTGACATGAACTGATTGGCCTGCTCTTTAATTACTTCCCCCTGAGGAGGAAGCAGCATCACCTGGCCACAGAAGAAGACAATGAAGCCACTCCTTATGAGACCAAATTGACTAGGGTCAGAAGGAAGGAAAAAAAGTCCTCCCCTATCAGTGAACTTGGGGAGGGGCATGCATGCAGATGGTGGAGGAAGGGAGAGATTGGGCTGGGAGAAGGGAGAGAACCACAGGGAGGATACAAAGTAAATAAAATGTAATTAATAAAGAATGGCAGAGAAACACTTAAAGAAATGCTCAACATCATTAGCCATCAGGGAAATGCAAATCAAAACGACCCTGAGATTTCACCTTACACCCATCAGAATGGCCAAGATGAAAAACTCAAGTGACAACACATGCTGGAGAGGTTCTGGAGAAAGGGGAACCCTCCTCCATTGCTGGTGGAAATGTAAACTGGTACAACCACTCTGGAAATCAATCTGGTGCTTTCTCAGACAACTAGGCATAGTGCTTCCTCAAGACCCAGCTATACCACTGGTAGGCATATACCCAAAATTTGCTCAAGTACACAATAAGGACATTTGCTCAACCATGTGTGTAGCAGCTTTATTTGTAATAGCCAGAACATGGAAACAACCCAGATGTCCATCAGTGGAGGAATGGTTACAGAAATTGTGGTATTTTTACACAATGGAATACTACTCAGCAATCAAAACGGAGGAAATCATGAAATTTGCAGGCAAGTGGTGGGATCTAGAAAAGACCATTCTGAGTGAAGTATCCGAGAAGGAGAAAGACAAACATGGAATATACTCGCTTATATAGACCTAAAAGATATGATAAACATAATGAAATCTATACATCTAAAGAATATAATCAAGAAAGCGGATACGGGGTATGATGATCAATCCTCATTTAGAAAGACAAATTGGATATGCATTGAACGTATGACAGGAGTCTACCACAGAAGGCATCTGAAAGACTGTACCTAGCAGTGTTCCAAAGTAGATACTAAGACTCATAACCAAACCCTCGGCAGAGTGCAGGGAATCATATGAAAGAAGGGGAGTTTGATGTGGAAAGGATAGGAGCTCCACAAGGACCAAACATATCTGGGCACAGGGTCTTTTGTGAGATGGACACTCAACCAAAGACCAGGAGAGGATAAAACCTAGAACCTCTGCTGGGATGTGACCCGTGATAGCTCAGTAATCAATTGGTTTCCCATAGTAAGGGGAACAAGGACTATTTCTAATAGGAACTCAATGACTCAACACCTCCCAAGGGAGGAGCAGTACTGTTAGGCCACAGAGGAGGACTTTGCAGCCAGTCCTGAAAATACCGGACAAAATTGAGTCATATGAAAGGGGAGGAGGTCCTCCCCTATCAGTGGACTTGGAAAGGGGCAGGGAGGAGATGAGGGAGGGAGGGTGGGACTGGGGAGGGAATGAGGGATACAGCTGGGATACAGAATTAACAAAATGTAACTAATGAGAAAAATGAAATTAAAAAAAATAAATAAAAGTTAAAAAAAAACAAACATTACACTGATATTTCTACCAGAATTATCACGACAGTAATATTCAATTTGGAAACAAAATAAAGTTGTTAATTATAAATAAATAAAGAAAGAAAGAAAGAAAGAAAGAAAGAAATAATAAATGGGACCTCATGAAACTGAAAATCTTCTGAAGCAAAGGACACTGTCTTCAGAACAAAACGACTGCGAATAGAATGGGAAAGGATCTTCACCAACCCTATATCTGACAGAGGGCTAATATCCAGAATATATAAAGAACTCTTGAAGTTAAATAGCAACAAATCAAGATATCCAATTAAAAAATGGGATACAGAGCTAAACAGAGTATTTTCAATAGAGGACTATCAAATAGCAGAGAAACACTTAAAGAAATGCCCAACATCCTTAGATATCAAGGAAATGCAAATCAAAGCACACCTGAGATTTCATCTTACACCCATCAGAATGGTTAACATCTAAAACTCAAGTGACAACACATGCTGGAGAGGATGTGAAGAAAGGTGAACACTACTCCACTGATGGCGGGAATGTAAACTTATACAGCAAGGACATTTGCTTATGTATTTTTTTAATGCCAAATGGATACTCTCTATATACAATTTTTGTTTTCTGTCACATTTGATGGTATGTAAAATGTTAGCATTTCTCACCAACAATGGCCAAGAAACCCTTACACATACCAATGTTCTACACCTAGATTCACTCTTTAATTATATCTTTTTGTAAAACTTTTTAATGTTAATATATTTTTATTGTTATCATTTATTACAATTTATTTAATTTGTGTACCAGCTGTATCACCATCCATTTCTTCCCAATCCCACCCTCTCTCCCTCTTCTCCCCCATGCCCCTCCCCTAGTCCACTGATAGAGGAAGTCGTCCTTCCCTTCTATATGACCCTAGCCTATCAGGTTTCATCAGGACTGTTTACCTCATTTTTCTCTGTTGCTTGACAAGGCTGCAACCCCACAGGGGGAGGTTATCAGAGTGCCTGTTACTGAGTTCATGCCAAAGAAATCCCCTGCTCCCCTTATTAGGGAATCCACTTGGATACTGATTCTATGTGCTACATCTGAGCAGGTATTTTATGTCATTTCCATCATTGTCCTTGGTTACATCTTCAGTGTCCTTTCTGTCATTAGAAAATGTTTACACCTGTGCTCTAGATTTTTCTGTGTACTAGTTGAAAATTTTTTGAATAATAGTACCATAAAATATGTTTCTAAATTTTAGAATGAAATCTTAAATTATCAAAGAAACAAAATGTCCTTACATGACATTAATTTCCTTGAGATATTCTGTATTATTGAAAGAAAATTTCATGTTGCTTTATTAACCTTTATGACCTCCTCTCCAAAAGGAATATGATATGCAGAGATGTTGATCTTCCCCTAAGGACTCCATTGAAGTAATTCTTAGTTGACTTTGACCTTATGATCCTGACAAACTTAAAGAAAAACTCTCATCTGAATTGGCTACAAATATATGAGAGATCATGATTTAACAGACATGATAGCTGGGTGAAAAGAGTGACATTGTGTTTTACCTTTTTGTTTCAAATTATTTGTGAAATTTCCCATGCTTCTTTTTGCTTATAACCTGTGTCCTCTCTGTAACCTGTAATATTCCAGTTTATCTACATCCTGCTTTCCGTCCATTAGGAAATACTCTTGGTTTTATTCAGTTTTCCAAGCTGAAAATATGGTAGGAAATACTACCTTGAATGTTTTGGTTTTCATATTTATATACTTGTCTGTCCATATGGCTGGGGTATTGAAATCCTTGTATCAAAGTGTGTAGAAAAAAATCCCAAGATGCCTTTATAATCTACACTCTCTGAGAGAATTTGTGAGCATCTTGCATCTTTATTCTGATAGACACTTGTTCTTTCTTTTTTTTCATGTTATCAATGATGTTCTTGATACTGTCAATTGCATTTCTTACAAAGATGACTTTCTTTGAGTTTCATCAAGTGACACAAGTAGTTTCCTCAAAGAGCTTTCTCATTGTTAACTTTTATGTTGTTGATATATTCCATGTAAATGGCACTTGGTTGCACATAGATTGAAAATAGTTTATTCAACACCGTAGTCCAATTTGTCGTTTGTCATTTGTGGATTTTATGAAAATCTTAATGTCACCTAGCTTGTCAATATCTTTCATTACAGTAACTGCTATCTGTATCATTTGAGGATATCTCTTTCCACCCAAGATTGTTACAATCAAATGTGTAATTTTGTGTATATTTTACCTTGGATATTATTTTATTTTTTTATTAATTACACTTTATTCCCTTTTATCCCCCCATAAGCCCCTCTCTTTTCCCCTCCTGGTCCCACCTTCCCTCCCCTTTCTTCACCCAAGATCTTAGTCTATCAGATCACATCAGGAGTGGTTGCATTGTCATTTTCTGTGGCCTGGTAAGGCTGCTTCCCCCTCACGGGGAGGTGATAAAAAAGCAGGTCAATCAGATTATGTCCAAGGCAGTCACTCTTCCCATTACTATATAACCCACTTGGACACTAAACTGCCATGGGCTATATCTCTGCAGGGGTTCTAGGTTATAACCATGCCTGGTACTTGGTTGAAGTATGAGTCTATGGGAAGACCCTTGTGTTCAAATTTTCTGGTTCTGTTGACTCCTTGTGGTCTTCCTTTCCTCCCCAGATCTTACTATTTCCCACTTCTTACATAAGATTCCATGCACACTGCCCAACAGTTGGCCATAAGTCTCAGCATCTGTATTGGTACTCTCCAGGGCAGAGCCTTCCAGAGGCACTCTGTGGCAGGTTCCTAGGTTGTTTCCTGTTTTCTTCTTCTTCTGATGTCCATTCTCTTTGCCTTTTGAGATGGGGATTGAGCATTTTAGCCAGGGTCCTCTCTCTTGATTAGTTTATTTAGTAATACAGATTTTAGTAGGTTTATCATATGTTATATGTCTATATAAGTGAGTATATACCATGTGTGTCTTTCTGCTTCTGGAACAGCTTACTCAGGATGGTCCTTTCCAGGTCCCACCATTTACCTGCAAATTTCTTTTATTTTTTATTTTTTTTTCTTTTTAGTTACATTTTGTTAACTCTGTGTCCCAGCTGTATCCAGCTCCCTCATTCCCTCCCCAACCCCACACTCCCTCCCTGGTCTCCTCCCTGCCCCTTTCCAAGTCCACTGATAGGGGAGGACCTCCTACCCTTTCATCTGACCCTGTTTTATCAGGTATCTTCAGGGCTGGCTGCAAAGTCCTCCTCTGTGGCCTAACAGACTGCTCCTCCCCGGGGGGGGGGGGTCAAGCAGCCTGCCCTTGAGATCCTGTTAGAAATAGTCCGTGTTCCCCTTACTTTGGAAAACTACTTGGTTACTGAGCTACCACGGGCCACATCCGAGCAGAAGTTCTAGGTTATATCCATAGATGGTCCTTGGTTGAGTGTCAGTCTCAGAAAAGACCCTGTGCCCAGATATGTTTGGTCCTTGTAGAGCTCCTATCCTTTCCATATCATACTAACTCCCCATTTTTAATATGATTCCCTGCACTCTGCCGAGGGTTTGGTTATGAGTCTTAGTGTCTGCTTTGAAACACTGCTAGGTAGAGTCTTTCAGATGCCTTTTGTGGTAGATTCCTATCATACTTTCAATGCACATCCCATTTGTCTTTCTAAATGAGGATTGATCATCTTCGCCTATGTCCACTTTCTTGATTATCTTCTTTAGGGGTGTAGATTTCATTATGTTTATCATATCTTGTAGGTCTATATAAGCGAGTATATACCAAGTTTGTCTTTCTCCTTCTGGGATACTTCACTCAGAATGATCTTTTCTAGATCCCACCACTTGCCTGCAAATTTCATGATTTCCTCCTTTTTGATTGCTGAGTAGTATTCCATTGTGTAAAAATACCACAATTTCTGTATCCATTCCTCCACTGATGGACATCTGGGTTGTTTCCAAGTTCTGGCTATTACAAATAAAGCTGCTATGAACATGGTTGAACAAATGTCCTTGTTGTGTACTTGAGCAAATTTTGGGTATATACCTAGGAGTGGTATAGCTGGGTCTTGAGGTAGCACTACTCCTAGTTGTCTGAGAAAGCGCCAGATTGACTTCCAAAGTGGTTGAACCAGTTTACATTCCCACCAGCAATGGAGGAGGGTTCCCTTTTCTCCACAACCTCTCCAGCATGTGCTATCACTTGAGTTTTTCATCTTGGCCATTCTGATGGGTGTGAGGTGAAATCTCAGGGTCGTTTTGATTTGCATTTCCCTAATGGCTAAGGAGGTTGAGCATTTCTTTAAGTGTTTCTCTGCCATTCGATGTTCCTCTTTCGAGAATTCTCTGTTTAGCTCTGTTCCCTATTTTTTAAGTGGATTACTTGGTTTGTTGCTTTTCTGCTTCTTTAGTTCTTTATATATACTGGATATTATCCCTCTGTCAGATAAAGGGTTGGTGAAGATTCTTTCCCAATCTGTAGGCTGTCTATTTGTTTTGATGACAGTGTCTTTTGCTTTACAGAAGCTTTTCAGTTTCATGAGGTCCCATTTATTGATTGTTGCTCTTAGAGCCTGTGCTGTTGGTGTTCTGTTCAGGAAGTTGTCTCCTGTGCCAATGAGTTCTAGGCTGTTTCCCACTCTTTTTCCAACTGATTTAGAGTATCTGGTTTTATGTTGAGGTCCTTGATCCACTTGGACTTTAGTTTTGTGCAGGGTGATAAATATGGATCTATTTTCATTTTTCTGCATGTAGACATCCAGTTGGTCCAGCACCATTTGTTGAAGATGCTGTCTTTTTTCCATTGAATGGATTTGGCTTCTTTGTCAAATATTGAGTATTCATAGGTGTGTGGGTTTATTTCTGGGTCTTCTATGTGATTCCATTGACCCTCCTTTCTGTTTCTATGCCAATACCATGCAGTTTTTATTACTGTTGCCCTGTAGTACAGCTTGAGATCGGAATGGAGATACCTCCAGATGATCTGTTGTTGTACAGGATCGTTTTGGAGATTCTGGGTTTTTTGTTTCTCCATATGAAGCTGAGAATCTTTTTTTCAAGGTCTGTAAAGAATTGAGTTGGTATTTTGATGGGAATTGCATTGAATCTGTAGATTGCTTTTGGCAGGATGGCCATTTTCACAATGTTAATCCTACCAATCCATGAGCACGGGAGATCTTTCCATCTTCTGAGATCTTCTTCAATTTCTTTCTTCAAAGACTTGAAGTTTTTCTCAAATAGGTCTTTCACTTGCTTGGTTAGAGTCACACCAAGGTACTTTATGTTGTTAGTGGCTATTGTGAAGGGTGTTGTTTCCCTAATTTCTTTCTCAGCCTTTTTGTCTTTGGTATACAAGAGGGCCTCTGATTTTTTTGAGTTGATTTTGTATCCTGCCACTTTGCTGAAGGTGTTTATCAGCTGAAGAAGTTCTCTGGTTGAATCTTTGGGGTCGCTCATGTATACTATCATATCATCTGCAAATAGTGACACTTTGACCTCTTCCTTTCCGATTTGTATCCCCTTGATCTCCTTTAGTTGTCTTATTGCTCTGTCTAGGACTTCAAGTACAATGTTAAAGAGATATGGAGAGAGTGGGCAGCCTTGTCTTGTCCCTGATTTCAGTGGGATTGATTTAAGTTTCTCTCCATTGAGTTTGATGTTGGCTATAGGCTTGCTGTATATTGCCTTTACTATCTTTAGGTATGTGCCTTGTATCCCTGATCTCTCCAAGACTTTAAACATAAATGGGTGCTGGACTTTGTCAAATGCTTTTTCAGCATCTAAGGAGATGATCATGTGGTTTTTCTCCTTCATTTTGTTTATGTGGTGGATTACATTGATGGATTTCCGTATGTTGAACCACCCTTGCATTCCTGGGATGAAGCCTACTTGGTCATGGTGGATGTGTTCTTGGATTCGGTTTGCAAGTATTTTATTGAGTATTTTTGCATCAATGTTCATAAGAGAGATAGGTCTGAAGTTCTCTTTTTTTGTTGGATCTTTGTGTGGTTTAGGTATCAAAGTGACTATGGCTTCATAGAATGAGTTTGGTAGTGTTCCTTCTATTTCTATTTTGTGGAATAGTTTGAGGAGAATTGGTGTTAGTACTTCTTTGAAGGTCGTGTAGAATTCTGCACTGAAGCCATCTGGTCCAGGGCTTTTTTTGGAGGGGAGACTGTTAATGACTGCTTCAATTTCCTTGGGAGATATAGGGCTATTCAGTCTTTCTACCTGATCTTGACTTAATTTTGGTAGATGGAATCTGTCAAGAAAGTTATCCATTTCATTTAGATTTTCAAATTTTGTGCCATATAGGCTTTTGTAGTATGACCTAATAATCATTTGGATTTCCTCAGTGTCTGTAGTTATGTCCCCATTTTCCTTTATGATTTTGCTGATTTGTATGGTTTCTCTCTGCTTTTTAGTTAGTTTTGCTAAGGGTTTGTCTATCTTGTTGATTTTCTCAAAGAACCAGCTTTTTGTTTCATTGATTCTTTGGATAATTTTATTTGTTTCTAATTGATTGATTTCAGCCCTTACTTTGATTATTTCCAGCCTTCTGCTCCTCTTGGGTGTATCTGCTTCTTTTTTTTTCTAGGTTTTGCAGTTGGGCCATTAAGTTGTTTGTATGTGATGTTACAGATTTCTTCTTGTAGGCACTTAGTGCTATAAATTTTCCTCTGAGCACTGCTTTCAATGTGTCCCATAAATTTGGGTATGTTGTGCCTTCATTTTCATTGAATTCTAGAAAGTCTTTAATTTCTTTCTTTATTTCTTCCTTGACCCAGCTGTCATTGAGTAGTAAGTTGTTCAGTTTCCATGTGCGTGTCAGCTTTTTGTTGTTTCTGTTGTTGTTGATGTCCAGCTTTAGTCCATGGTGGTCAGATAGTATACAAGGTATTATTTCAATCCTTTTGTATCTGTTTAGGCTTGCTTTGTGACCAACTATATGGTCTATTTTGGAGAAGGTTCCATGTGGTGCTGAAAAGAAGGTGTACTCTTTTGAGTTTGGGTGAAAAGATCTGTAGACGTCAATTAGGTCCATTTGATTTAGGGATTCTGTGAGTGCTTTTATTTCCCTATTTGGTGTCTGTCTGGTTGATCTGTCCCTTGATAGGAGTGGGGTGTTGAAGTCTCCCACTATTAAGGTATTAGGATCAATGTATGATTTAAGCTTTAATATTGTTTCATTTACGAATGTAGGTGCTCTTGTATTTGGGGCATAGATATTCAAAATTGTGATGTCCTCTTGTTGGATTTTTCCTTTGATGAGAATATAGTGGCCCTCCTTATCTTTTTTTATTAACTTCGGGTGAAAGTCTATTTTATTAGATATTAGGATGGCTACTCCAGCTTGTTTTCTGTAACCATTTGCTTGAAAAACATTTTTCCAGCCCTTTACTCTGAGGTAGTGTTTATCTTTGTTGCATAGGTGTGTTTCTTGGATGCAACAGAATGTTGGGTCCTGTTTCCTGAAACATTCTGTTAGCCTGTTTCTTTTTATTGGTGAGTTGAGTCCATTAATATTGATAGATAATATTGACCAATGCATGTTAGTTCCTTTTGTAATGGAGTCGATGATCTTACCTTGTTTCATTGCTTGTTTTCTTTTCTTTTCATTTTTGTTGGGATATTATCTGTATGCCCTGTTTTCTTGGGTGAATTCGTTTTCGTTGGATTGGAGTTTTCCTTCTAGTATCTTCTGTAGGGTTGGTTTGCTGTATAGATATTGCGTAAATTTAGTTTTGTCATGGAATATTTTGTTTTCTCCATCTATGTTGATTGAAATCTTTGCAGGGTATAGTAGTCTGGGTTGACATTTGTGATCTCTTAGAGTCTCCATGATGCTTGCCCAGGCCCTTCTGGCTTTCATAGTTTCTGATGAGAAGTCTGGTTTGATTCTGATAGGTCTACCTTCATATGTTATTTGGCCTTTTTCCCTTGCTGCTTTTAATATCTTTTCTTTGTTCTGTAGATTTAGTGTTTTGATTTTGATGTGATGTGATGTGTTTCTTTTCTGGTCTAGTTTATTTGGTGTTCTGTAGGCCTCTTGTATATTTATGGACATCTCTTTCTTTAAGTTGGGAAAATTTTCTTCTATGATTTTCTTGAAAATATTTTCTGGACCTTGGAGCCTGGAGTCTTCTTTTTCATCAGTTCCTATTATTCTTAGATTTTGTCTTTTCATAGCATCCTTGATTTCTTGGATATTTTGTGATTGGAATTTTTCTGCTTTTACTTTTTCTTTGAGAGAAGTATCAATTTCTGCAAGTGTGTCTTCAGCTCCAGAGATTCTCTCTTCCATCTCTTGTATTCTGTTGGTGATGCTTACTTTTATGGTTCCTGATCTTTTCTCCAAGTTCTCCAGCTCAAGAGTTTTCTCATTTTGTGTTTTCTTTATTGATTCTAATTCTGTTTTCATGCCTTGCACCATTTCTTCCATGTGTTTGAATTTGGATTCCTGTCTCTCTACGATGGACTCTATTTCTTTATTCATTTCCTTTTTGTATGCCACTAATTTTTTCTCTACTTGTGCTTCTATTTGTTTGGCTATGCTTGCCTGTGTTTCTTTAAGGGTTTTGTCTATTTCTTCTTTCTTTATCTCCAATTGACTGGCCAACTCTTTGAAAGATTTGTTCATTTCCTCCTTATGAGCCTCAAATAATTGAGCAAGCATGGCTTTAAGGTCATTTTCCTGTGCTTCTGATGAATTGGAGTATCCATCGATTTTGGGGTTTGCTGGTGAAGTCATGATGTCCTGATTTATGTTGGGAGTGTTCTTTTGCCTACCCCTGGCCATTGGCTTATCTGAGACCTTCCCTGTTTGTTTTTGGATTCTGCCGATCAGACTGGTACTGTCTCTCTCTCGAGTCTGGAGAATTCTTTAGGAAGTTGAGAGAGGTCCCGTGTCCTTAGCGTGTGCTGAGGACTAGCTGTACCTGTGGGAGGAAAGTACGCAGGCGCAAACAGAGGCAAATGCAAGCGTGCGTGCGTGTGTATATGTGTGTGTGTGTGTGTGTGTGTGTGTAAGTGGGTGTGGGCGTGTGTTTCGAGGGACAGAGTGATGGCTAATGTTGAACCCTTGAGTGTGTGGGAGGGACTCTGCAATGTATATGTCACAGGCACTAGTGATGATCGCAGCGCAATTTCTGGCATTAACTGCCTTAACTCCTCAATTAGACCCACAGAGCAGGAACTTCAATGTTCCAAGTGCCCCTCTGTTTCCCAAAGTGGGTATATGGGTGGGAGGGGGGTTCGATGCCTGGCTTCTGTTTTAGAAGGACCCAGGATCAGTGGAGCTGCAGATTCTCAAGGGTTCACTTACTTACAGGCAGGTCACTTGGCAGAGATCGGGGTATCTGGGCTCTCTGTTCTCTGGTTTGGCCCTGCTTCTTTGATGTGCTCCGCCAGTTCCGTGCTGTTGTCACTGCCAGGTTATGAGGTCTTGCTGCAGCTGGAGATTTCAGGGTGGTCATGTCAGTGGGAATCGGGGTAACCAGCCTTTCTGTTCTCTGGTTTGGCCCTGGTTAGTCTTAAACTGGAGGGCTGATGTGCCCCGCCAGCTCAGTGCTGCTCCGCCGCCAGGTTAGAAAGTCCCGCTGTAACTGGAGACTGGGTTGCTAGTCCAGATGCTTTCTGGGAAGTCCTGGGATCTCTTCACTGTGCTCTCCAAGCTTCGGAGGCCCAGCGCCTGGTGTGTCTAGCTTGTATGGCGTTTCTGTCTGGTTTTGGTGAGTATATAGCGTATTCTCTGTCACTGTGGGATTGGGCGGGCTGTACTGTCAGTGATCGCGATCCTGAGGAGCTAGTATGGCTTCTAGCAGACTTGGGCCCTGGGAGGATGGTGCAGCTGCCGCGCGAATCTGGGGCTCCAAGACACAGTACTGCTGGCCTTTGCTGATAAAGGGCTTGGGGCTCCGCCTCAGTGGCTGCAGGCCCCAGGCAGTTAGGTCTGCGTTGAGAAAGGCAAGTCTGAGAAAGGCAAGTCCGCTGTGCCGAGGAGGAGGGAGGTCTGGGGGAGGGGAGTGCTGAGAGATCAAAGGATCGTTTTTCACCTTCCCCAAACAAGTCCCTGGGTGACCCGAGACCAAGGTTTTCACCTCCTGTGATGTTCCCTGTTGTTTAGAAAGTCTTTCCATTGTTTCCCTGGCTTCAGAAGTTCTTCCACTCATCAACTCAGAACTTTATCTCTTCCACAGCTCGGAAACTGTGTGTGCTAGTCGCCATCTTGGCTCCGCCCCTACCTGCAAATTTCATGATCTCCTTATTTTTCATTGCTGAGTAATACTCCCTTGTGTAGATATACTATAATTTGTGCATCCATTCTTCAGTTGAGGGGCATCTGGGCTGTTTCCACCTTCTGGCTATTAAAAATAAAGCTGTTATAAACATGGTTGAGCAAATGTCTTTATTGTGTACTTGAGCCTCTTTTGGATATATGCCTAGGAGTGGTATGGCTTGATCTTCAGAAAGCACTATTCCTAGTTGTCTGAGAAAGCACCAGATTGACATTCAGAGTGGTTATACAAGTTTACATTCCCACCAGCAGTGGAGGAGGGTTCCTCTTTCTCCAGAACCTCTCCAGCATGTGTTGTCACTTGAGTTTTTCATCTTGGCCATTCTGATGGATGTAAGGTGAAATCTCAGGGTCGTTTTGATTTGCATTTCCCTGATTGCTAATGAGGTTGAGCATTTCTTTAAGTGTTTCTCTGCCATTCGATATTCCTCTACAGAGAGTTCTCTGTTTAGCTCTGTACTCCATTTTTTAATTGGATTACTTGGTTTGCTGCTCTTCACCTTCTTTTGCTCTTTATTTATATTAGATATTAGCCCTCTGCCAGATAAAGCGTTAGTGAAGATTCTTTCCTGATTTGTAGGCATTTGTTTTTCTTTGATGACAGTGTCCTTTGTTTTACAGAAGATTTTGAGTTTTGTGAGGTCTCATTTATTGAGTGCTATTCTTTTTTTTTTTTAAAAAAAAACACAATTAGTAATGTTTAATTGTAAAAGCAATGAAGCATGTTCAAGTCATGAAAATCAGAAAAATACAGAAAATCTGGAGGATGAAAATTAGACTCACCCAGGGAATAATTACTATCAGCATGTTTAAGATTATTTAGTGGTTTTTTTGTTTTTTTTTATTAATTAAACTTTATTCATTTTGTATCCCCCCATAAGCCCCTCCCTCCTCCCCTCGCAATCCCACCCTCCCTCCCTTTCTGCATGCATGCCACTCCCCAAGTCGACTGATAGGGGAGGTTCTCCTCTTCTTTCTGATCTTAGTCTATCAGTTCTCATCAAAAGTGGCTGCATTGTCCTCTACTGTGGCCTGGTAAGGCTGCTCCCCCGTCAGGGGGAAGTGATCAAAGTGCAGGCCAATCAGATTATGTCAGAGGCAGTCCCTCTTCCCATTACTATGTAACCCACTTGGACACTGAACTGCCATGTGCTACACCTGTGGAGGGGTTCCAGGACATCTCCACGAATAGTCCTTGGTTGGAGTATGATTTTCTGGGAAGTTCCCTGTGCTCAAATTATCTTGTTCTGTTGCTCTCCTTGAGGTGTTCCTGTCCCCTCCAGCTCTTACTATTTCCCACTTCTTACATAGAATTCCATTCACTCTGCCCATCAGTTGGCCATCAGGCTCAGCATCTGCTTTGACAGTCTATACTGCAGAAGCTTTCAGAGGCCCTCTGTGGCAGGTTTCCAGGTTGTTTCCTGTTTTCTTCTGGCTTTCAGAGGCCCTCTGTAGCAGGTTCCTAGGTTGTTTCCTGTTTTCTTTGTCTTCTGATGTTGAATCACTTTGCCTTTCAGGATGGGGATTGAACATTTTAGTTAGGGGCCTCTCTTTTGCTTAGTTTGTTTAGATGTACAGATTTTAGTGGGTTTATTTTATGTTGTATGTTTATATGAGTGAGTATATACCATGCGTGTCTTTTTGCTTCTGGGACAACTCACTCAGGATGATCCTTTCCAGGTCCCACCATTTACCTGCAAATTTCATGATTTCCTTATTTTTCATTGTTGAGTAATACTCCATTGTATAGATGTACCACAGTTTCTGCATCCATTCTTCAGTTGAGGGGCATCTGGGTTGTTTCCAGCTTCTGGCTATTACAAATAAAGCTGCTACAAACATGGTTGAGCAAATGTCCTTATTGTGTACTTGAGCCTCTTTTGGGTATATGCCTAGGAGTGGTATGGCTGGATCTTGAGGAAGCGCTATTCCTAGTTGTCTGAGAAAGCGACAGATTGATTTCCAGAGTGGTTGTACCAGTTTACATTCCCACCAGCAGTGGAGAAGGGTTCCCCTTTCTCCACAACCTCTCCAGCATGTGTTGTCATGGGAGTTTTTCATCTTGGCCATTCTGATGGGTGTAAGGTGAAATCTTAGGGTTGTTTTGATTTGCATTTCCCTAATGGCTAATGAGTTTGAGCATTTCTTCAAGTGCTTCTCTGCCATTCGATATTCCTCTACAGAGAATTCTCTGTTTAGCTCTGTTCCCTATTTTTTATGTGGATTACTTGGTTTACTCTTAGAGCCTGTGCTGTTGGTGTTCTGTTCAGGCAGTTTTCTCCTGTACCAATGAGTTCTAGGGTCTTCCCCACTTTTTCTTCTAACTGATTTAATATGTCTGGTTTTAGGTTGAGGTTTTTGATCCACTTGAACTTTAGTTTTGTGCATGGTGATAAGTATGGATCTATTTGCATTTTTCTACATGTAGACATCCAGTTAGACCAGCACCATTTGTTGAAGATTCTATCAATTTCCCATTGTATGGTTTTGGCATCTTTTTCAAAGTCAGGTGTTCATAAGTGTGTGGGTTTATTTCTGGGTCTTCTGTTCGGTTCAATTTAAACACCATTCTGTTTCTATGCCAGTACCATGCAGTTTTTATCAATGTTGCTCTAAAGTACAGCTTAAGATCAGGGATGGAGATACCTCCAGAAGATCTTTTATTGTAGAGGATTGTTTAGCAAATCTGGGTTTCTTATTATTCCATATGAAGTTAACAATTATTCTTTCCAGATCTGTAAAGAACTGTGTTGGTAATTTGATTGGAATTACATTGAATCTGTAGATAGCTTTTGGTAAGACAACCATATTTACTATGTTAATGGTGCCAAGCCATGAGCATGGAAGATCTTTCCATCTTCTGATATCTTCTAATTCTTTCTTCAGAGACTTAAAATTTTTTTCATACAAGTCTTTGAATTGCTTGGCTAAGGTTACACCATGGTACTATATGTCATTTGTGGCTATTCCCTAATTTCTTTCTCAGTCCTTTTGTCTTTTGTATACAGGAGGGCTACTGATTTTTTTTTTTTGAGTTAATTTTATATCCGGCCACTTTGCTGATGGTGTTTATCAGCTGTAGGAGTTCCCTGGTAGAGATTTTGGGGTCACTCACATATACTATCATATCTTCTGCAAATAGTGGTAATTTGACTTCTTCCTTTCCAATTTGTATCCCCTTCATCTCTGTCAATTGTCTTATTGCTCTAACAAGAACTTCCAGACCTATGTTGAAAAGATATGGAGAGAGTGGGCAGACTTGCCTTATCCCTGATTTCAGTGGGATTTCTTTAAGTTTCTCTCCATTGAGTTTAACATTGGCTATAGTTTACATGTTTATTGCCTTTACCAGTTTAGGAATATGCCTTGTATCCCTGATCTCTCCAATACTTTAAACATGAATGGATTTTGGATTTTGTCAAATGCTTTTTAAGCATCTAGGGAGATTATCATGTGGTTTTTTTTTCTTTCAGTTTGTTAATATGGTGGATCACATTGATGGATTTCTGTATATTGAACCTCCTCTGCATACCTGGGATGAAGCCTACTTGGTCATAGTGGATGATATCTTTGATGTGTTCTTAGATTCAGTTTGCAAGTATTTTGTTGAGTATTTAAATAATGGAGATTGGCCTTAAATTCTCTTTCTTTGTTGGGTCTTTGTGAGGTTTAGGTACCAAGGTGACTGTGGCTTCATAGAATGAGTTTGGTAATGTTCCTTCTGTTTCTATTTTGTGGAAAAGTTTGAAGAGAATTTGAGTTAGCTCTTCTTTGAAGGTCTGGTAGAATTCTGTGCTGAAACCATCTAGTCCTCGGCTTTTTTTTTTTTTTTTGGATGGGAGATTTTGGATGACTGCTTCTATTTCCTTGAGGTATATAAGACTATTTAATTGATTTACTTGGTTCTGATTCAACTTTGGTATGTTGAATTGATCAAGAAAATTGTCCATTTCATTTTCAAATTTTGTGGCATATAGACTTTTGAAGTAAGTCCCAATGATTCTTTGGATTTCCTCCGTGTCTGCAGTTTTATCCCCCTTCTCACTCTGATTTTGTTGATTTGGATGATGTCTCTCTGCCTTTTAGTTAGCTTGGCTAAGGGTTTGTCGATCTTGATGATTTTCTCAAAGAACCAGCTCTTGGTTTCATTGATTCTTTGAATTGTTTTATTTGTTTCTAATTGATTGATTTCAGCCCTGAGTTTGATTATTTCTAGCTGTCTACTACTTTTTGGTAGGGTTTTCATATGAGCCATGAAGTTTTTTGAGTGCGCTGTCTCGAATTTCTTCTTGGAGGCACTTAATGCTATGAACTTTCCTCTTAGCACTGCTTTCATTGTGTCCCACAAGTTTGGGTATGTTGTGTCTTCATTTTCATTGAGTTCTAAAAATACTTTAATTTCTTTCTTTATTTCTTCCCTGACCCAGCTGTAATTTATTAGCAAGTTGTTCAGTTTCTATGTGTGTGTAAGCTTTTTGCTATTTCTGTTGTTGAGGTTCAGCTTTATTCCATGGTGATCAGAGAGGATACAAGAGATTATGTCAATCTTCTTGTATCTAGTCAGGCTCGTTTTGTGACCCACTATATGGTCTATTTTGGAGAAGTTTCCATGAGGTGCTGAGAAGAAGGTAAATTCTTTTTTGTTTGGGTGTAAGGTTCTGTAAATGTCTGTTAGGTTCATTTGATTCATGATCTCTGTTAGAGACATTGTTTTTTGTTGTTGTTGTTGTTGTTTAATTTCTGTTTTGTTGATATATCCTTTGTTGATATTGAGGTTTTGAAGTCTCACACTATTAATGTGTGGGTATCTATGTGTGGTTAAATTTTATCAATGTTTCTTTTACAAATGTAGATGTCATTGTATTTGGGGCATAGATGTTTATGATTGTGATGTCTTCTTGGTGGAATTTTCCCTGGATGTGTATGAATTGTCCTTCCCCATCTCTTTTGATTAATTTTGGTTGAAAGTGTATTTTATCTGCTGTTAGAATGGCTACTCCTGCTTGCTTCTTGGGTCCATTTGCTTGGAAACCCGTCTTCCAGACCTTTACCCTCAGGTAATATCTATCTTTGTGACTTAGGTGTGTTCCTTGTATGCAACAGATTGCTGGGTTTTGTTTAAGCATCCATTCTGTTAGTTTCTGTCTTTTTATTGTAGAATTGAGTCCATTGATGTTGAGAGAGATTAATGACCAGTGGCTGTTAGATCCTTTCATTTTGATGTTGGCTGAGGTCATATGGTTGTTTGCTTGGTTGCTTTTTGTTTTACTGTAGTGAAGTTAATTTTTTCCTGTGTTTTCTTGAAAGTAGCTAGTTTTCTTGGGTTGTATTTTCCCTTCTAGTGTCTTCTGTAATGCTGGTTTTGTATATAGGTATTGTTGAAATTTGTTTTTGTCATTGAATATCTTGTTTTCTCCGTCTATGAGGACTGAGAGTTTTGCTGGGTATAGTAGCCTGGGCTGACATCTGTGGCCTCATAGGGTATGCATGATATCCATCCAGGCCCTTCTGGCTTTCATAGTCTCTGTTGAAAAGTCAGGTGTGATTCCAATGGGCTTGCCATTATATGTTTCTTGGCCTTTTTCCCTTGCAGCTTTTAGTATTTTTTCTTTGTTCTGTATAATTACTGTTTTGGTTATTTTGTGGTGGGAGGAGTTTCTTTTCTGATCTAATTTATTGGGTGTTCTGTAAGCCTCTTGTATTCTTATTGGCCTCCCCTTTAAGTTGGGGAAATTTTCTTCAATGATTTTGTTGAAAACATTTTCTGGGCCTTGGAGCAGGGAATCTTCTTTTTCTTTTATTCCTATTATTATTCCTTAGGTTTTGTCTTTTTATGTTGTCTTGAATTTCTTGGATTGTCTGTGTCAGGAATGTTTTAGATTTAACATTTTCTTTGACAGATACATCTATTTCTTCCATTGTATCTTCCACACCTGAGATTCTTTCTTCTATCTCTTGTAGTCTATTGGTTATGCTAACCTCTATAGTTCCTGTTTTCTTCCCTAAGTTCTTTCTCTCCACAATTTCCTCCATTTGTGTTTTCTTTAATTTTTCCAATTCTATCTTCAGATCTTGAGCTGTTTTGTTGATTTCCTTCACCTGTCTGATTGTATTTTGCTCTTTTTCCATCAATTCCTTCAGCTGTTTGTTTGAACAATCTTTCTGTGTCTTTTATTTCATTCAGTGATTTAAGCATTTCCTCTCTATAGGCCACAAACTGTTTGGCTGCAACTTCCTGTATTTCTTCATGAATGGCCATAATCTGTTTGTTTTTATCTTCCTCTATTTGTTTATGCATAACCATAATCTGTTTGAGTTTATCTTCCTCTAGGTCTTCACACATTTTATTTGTTTCCCTTCATGAGCATAGATGTTAGATCATCTTCTTGAATTTCAATTATGCTGGGGTGTCCAGGGCTACTTGCCCCTGGATAACTGGGTTCTGGAGATTCCATATTGCTCTGGCTTTTGTTGGTTGAGCTTTTACACTGGCCTGTACCCATTGGGCTATCTTTGGTGTTTGGGGTTAGTTTCTGGTCATTCCTGGAATCCTGTGGTGGAGAGAATCCCCCTTGGCTGGAAGATATTTTTTCCTGAAGGAAACCTTCTCAGCTTTTTGTGTATAGTCACTGGATGGCCAGTGTTTTTCAGGAGTTGCCTCTGTTTACCTCAGGTGTAGAGACCTAAGGGGTAACTGTGGTCCTTGTTAGTTGAGAGGGTTCTCCTCTCACCCGGAGAAGTCCTGCAGAAAGCTGCCCTGCTTCTGGGTTTCTTGCTGTAAATTTAGTGATCTGCTGCTGTAACTTGTGTGTCTGGTGGTTTGGTCACTTTTGTTAGGGATAACTGGTCTTCCCTTGGAGCAGTATCTGGGGGTTGATCTCGGGGATTCTGGGCTTTTGTAGGTCTGAGGTTGGGGCTCTGTGCCCTGGTACTGAAGTGGTAATCTGTGGTGGGAGGGTACTGCTCTCCTGGTAACAGCAGTCTATCTGGTGCAGAGCAGGTCCCTGGGTTGGGCCAGTCTGAGGAGCTTTTTCCAGGGATATACTGGGTGGCCTAAGTTTGTCCTCTTTGCTTTGTTCCCTGTGAGGATTTCTCTAGACAGTTACTCCCAATCTCTGGTGCTGTGTAGGAGAGCTGGGCCCACAGCAACTGTCTGTGCCCACGGTTGGAGCCCAGTTCAGTGATGGCAGCTCGTACCTGCTGGTCTGAGACACTTTTTCTAGTTAAAGACTGGGTTACCCAAGTCGATACCATTTCCTTCCTTCCCAGTGGGGTTTTCTCGCGACTGGGACTCCCAGTCTCTGGTGGTTTTTGTGCCCACTGATCAGCCTGGGAAGGTGATCAGGACTGCAGGCATGTGGCTCTGGTCTGGGGACCTAGTGCCTGCACGACCAGGGATCTTTTCCCGGTTCTGGCTGGGTGACCTGAGAGTGGACCCCATTGATTCCCACATCGTGGGAGTTTCCTCTCACGTGGGTAACACGAGCACTGTTATTTTAGGGCCCAGAGTTCAGTCCCTTGGTCGCTGTACGGAAAATATTGTCCTGCTCCTCAGAAGCAGTGTTCTCCTGGCGCTGTCATCTTGTCCCCCCAACCTTGGATATTCTTATCCAATGTCAGTCCTATGTCCATTTGAGAATCATGTAAAATAGATAGACATTTATCAATTTGAGCATGAATATTTAAGAAGACATGGGATTATCTACACTTCTCTGAGTGTATATTAATAAGCTGAATCATGACCCGTACCTGGGACTTTTCAGGGAAGATGTCTTTGTATTTTCACAAGTGCTTAAGATGAGCAAGACACAAGTGACAGATGCTCATGGTATTGCTAATACACTTGAAATTAAGATGTTGTGATCAAGATTCTCTCCATCCATTTTCTTTTAGCGTGTATGTGAATTTTTTATTATGTTTCATGGCTATTTTGTCTATTTAAAGCCTGTATATACATTAATACTATAGATTTTTAAATTTGGATTTTGGTGATATTCAGTCTTCATATTCTTTCATCTTTAAGTTCATTTTCACTGTTCACAAATCTTTGCATTTCCAAAAATGTTTATAAATTGTTTGGAAATTTCCACAAAAAATATCTGTTAGGCTATTTGAATATGTTGACCCTGAATTCTGGTTTCAGTTCATGGGAGGTGAAAGTTAATATATGGAAGTTTAAAATAAAAAAAGAAAAATCCCAGCCTTTTTCTTTGGGCATTCAAAATGACTCCCTATGTTTCATCTTCTCCTTTGTAATGTCTTTCATAGCTTTCATTATATTGGCTCAGGATCTACAATATATATATTATAAGAGTGTCTCAATGAGACCCAGGTTATAATTTCTTCATGTAACCTCTCACTACACAGGGTTACTCTAAAAGGAATGAACTGAGAAACATCCTGAGCAAAGTTGATTGCGAGTTACAGCTGGAACCTGCCTGGTATTTCCCTTGTATAAACTGGTCTTCCCACTTATTGATAGTTGTCCTGTTGGAGAGATGTTTTTACTTTCCTGATCAAGACATTTGACATCCTTGTCAGTTTCTGAAGAGGCCACACTCTCCTCTTATAATCTTTGCTTCCAGGCAGGTTGTCTGAGCTAATCTGAAACCGACAGGCAAATCAAGCAGAAGGCATCTGTAGGTAGGGACCGGCATTAGCAGAACTTCACAGTGGCCACCTGAGATATCAGGCTGGACGCAGCTGGAGAGCACCCAGCAGATGTAATAGAATTGGTGGGCTGGAGCTTTGACCATGCAGAATCTCACAGCAGAACAGAAAGATGAAAAATAACAAAACAGATATGTTTTTTTTTCTCCTTTGCAATGTCCATTGCACATAAATTTATTATTTTAGGAAACATGCGTGTCTCCTGCAACTACGTATTATTCATTGTGAAGTTAGTAGAGTTTTAAGTGGGAAACAGAATTTCTACACATTCTCTGGCACCATGCCTTTTAGATTTTGACCGTTTGATGAAAAGTGCTTTTTAGTTTTGCAAATACAAGTTAATAAAATTCACTTTAATAAATACTGTTTGTATGCAAATTGCTCTCCTCTGCCTTAGATTCTCCAAGCTTCACAAATATACCAAGGATGAAATGATACTGTCAGTCTCTTCACTTTTTAATCATTTTATGAAATCAGATTAGAGGCTGTCAAAGCTGCTGACTCGTGTAACTTTTGAAGTCAATATGTTTTTAAACTTTCTCTTAGCATATATTATCTGTCAGATATAATCAACTAGGAAATTATCTCATCAGCTCTATGCCTAGCATTCTGTTCAGGAGGATGTAGTTTTTATATTTATGTTGTTATTATTTTGCCCTAAATATCTCTGTGTTGATAATTCTAACTCAATACACTATGGAAAAATATAAAAATATAAAACACCAAAATATACAAAAACATCAAAATATATATAAACAGTGAGCAACCCCTTTGAGCTCCTTTTTTCTTATCTCTGTCTAGTTTTTCTTTTTATAAACATTTTTCGTCATCCACACTTTTTTCTCGTTTCTACTTAAAAGGAGTAATCCCTTTACTAATTTGTGTGAAAGATATGTGTTTTCAAATATAACTTAATAGAAGAAAGATGATGAGAATTTAAAACATAGACCAATTACATTACAATAAAATTAGATGTTAAATGTTATCTAGGCACATATTTCACTATATGAAAGTTTTTTGTTTAATTAATTTATTTTGTGTATTTATTATACTTTATTCACTTTGTATCCCAGCTGTAACCCCCTCCCTAGTCCTCTCTCATTCTACCCTCCCTTGCTCTTCTCCTACCATGCCCCTCTCCCAGTCCACTGATAGGGGAGGTCCTCCTCTACTTCCATCTGATCCTAGGCTATCAGGTCTCATCAGGACTACGAGAGTTTTTTTAACTTAAATTTTTCTGACTTTCTTAATGTTTGTATAAAAGGAAACTTAACACCCTATACCACTGAGTGTCTTAACAGTTAGAAATTTCTATTATCTCACAAAGATACTTGGTAAAGCACATGGTATATGACACATTAGAACACACAGGCAATCAGATTTTTAAAAAGGAGTCAACAATAGTTATAAAGAGGAAAAAAAACCACAATTTCAGAATAAATTCAAGAAAGAATTACCAGGGATATTGCAGATGCAAGTTTCCTCATACATTTTTTAAAATTTTTATTTTATTTTTATTAATTACAGTTTATTCACTTTGCATCCCAGCTGTAGCCCCTCTCTTATCCCCTCCCAGTTCCACCCTTCAACCCTCCCTCTTTTTCTCCTATGTCTCTCCTCCAATCCAATGATAGGGGAGGTCCTCCTCTCCTTCCATCTGACCCTAGTCTATCAGGTCTCATCAGGACTGGCTTCATTGTCTTCCTCTGTGGCATAGTAAGGCTGTTCTCCCTTCATGTGGAGATGATAAAAGAGCCAGCCACTGAGTTCATGTCAGAGACAGTCCCTGTTCCCATTACTTAGGAACCCTCTTGGACACTGAGCTGCCATGGGCTACTCTGTGCAGAGGTTCTAGGTTATCTCCAAGTATGGTCCTTGTTTGGAATATCAGTCTCAAAAAAGACCCCTGTGCCCAGATTTTTTGGTCTGTTGTTCTCCTTGTGGAGCTCCTGTTTTCTCTAAGTCTTTCTATATCTTCCTTTTTTCATAGTGTTCCCTGCACTCTGCAAAATGATAGGTTCTCTATGAATCTCAAGATATGTTTTGATACCCTGCTGGGTAGAGTCTTTCAGAGGCCCTCTGTGATAGGCTCCTGTCCTAGTCCCTGTTTCCTCCTCCTCTGATGTCCATCTTGTTTGCCTTTCTGAATGAGGATTGAGCATCTTACCAGGGTCCTCCTTGATTATCTTCCTTAGGTGTACAGATTTTAATATGATTATCCTATGTTTTATGTCTAATATCCACTTATAAGTGAGTATATACCATGTGTGTCTTCTGCTTCTGAAATACCTCACTCAGGATGATATTTACTAGATCCCACCATTTGCCTGCAAATTTCATGATTTCCTTGTTTTTAATTGCTGAGTAGTATTCCATTGTGTAATTGTACCACAATTTCTGTATCCATTTGTCAGCTGAGAGACATCTGGGTTGTTTTCAGCTTCTGACTATTACAAATAAAGCTGCTACAAACATAGTTGAACATACATTTTTTTAAAATAGAAATGAAAGATATTTTTAGGATTCAGGTAATTATTTAGTCTCAATTATGGTTTTTATTATAATATAACTACATCATCTCTCCAGACTCTCACCTTCCAGAAAAGATACCTTCTCATTAACTGTCATTGATCTATTTCAAATCCATGGCTTATTTTTCTTCAATTTTTGTTGCAGTTTTCTTTGTTGTAGTGGTGGTGGTGGTGGTGGTAATGTTGTGTGTGTGTGTGTGTGTGTGTGTGTGTGTGTGTGTATGATTAAATGCATTAATACACAGTTTATGGGTATTTTCTTTTTGTTTTTGTCTATGAGTGTTTGACTGAATGTATATATGTGCACAATATGAAGCCTGGTGCCTACAGAGGTCAGAAGATCATGTCAGATTTTCTCTAATTGGAATTGCAGATGATTGACACCCACTATATATGGTGTCAGGAACTGAACCTGGGTCTTCTGCAAGAGCAAAAATTCCTCTTAATTGTTGGGTCATTACTCCAGCTCCCATTTTTTTCTAGGTAATTATATGATAAAATCCACATTTACCAAACGTTAAAAATTCAGCTAATTCAGTCATCATAGAATGTATAAAGTATTTGTTGAAAATTCTTTCTTTAAATATTTCAAATTGAGAAAAATAATTTTCTAAAAACTTGAATAAACATTATTTTTTTTAAAAAATCAGAATTTTATTCATGAATAACTGGATATTTCATCATTTTCCCCTCTCCTCCTACAAGCCCTATCATTAACCTTCTGTAGAATTCATTGCCATTTCTTTTTCAAACTAGGCACCCCCCATCTCTATCTCTCCCTCCCCCACACTCAGCCCATTTAGTATGTTTATGTTCGTTATTTGTACATGTGTTGATGACTCACATCTTGAGATCAGACTATTTCTCTGGAGCTCATCCCTGGAGAAACCTTATTCTTCTCTCAGAAGCTATTGATAGTCTGTATTTTTCCATCTAATTTTTCCACCTTCTTTCTTTCCCTCTTTCCCACTCCTCCTCCACCTGCCCTCTTTTGTGTTGTAGAACCTACACTATCCATTATAATATATCATCTATGTCATCATGCAAAATATTTTTTAGAATGTCTGTCACATCTAAAGACATTATCTTACAACAGGCACCTTGACTTTCTGGCTCTTAACATCTTTCTTTCCTTAAGCATTTTCCCTCTTCCTCAATGTTATCTGATCCTCACAGGAATTGGTTCAATTGTACATTAATCAGTTAGAGTTGGGTGCCTACGACCATTTATTTTCTGTATATTTGATCAGTTATAGATTTGTATATCTGCATCTATTTTCTGTGCAGACAAATTTCTTTGATGAAGGACAAGAGATGCTTTTTTTTTTTTTTTACTATAAAAGTAAGTATTTAGAACACAATGAAAAATTTAATTGGCAAAAAAGAAAAGAAATTAAATTGCTTTATAAAAGGGCCACAATAGTTTCTCCTCTAGGGTCTATGCTGTCCCAAGTCACAGGGAGTTCTCTACCTCCCACTATAAAGTCTCTCTTATTGATGAGGCCTCAAATTCAATTACAATGATATTATTTATCTCTAAAGTAAAAATACCACTATTGTATTATTTAGAAAGAATACCTTGCCAGGCCTGTCACTGTGGTTTACAGGCTTTTCTAATTTCTCTTCTCCCTTGCTCAGTTAACACAACATTTTTTTATAGTAAGCAAGCTGCAAGCTCGTTCACAAGGAGGAGGATACCAGGTAATTTACAGTTGAATTCTTACAAGTTCTGAATATGCACTGCCTGTTTTCTTTAGCAACAGGGGCTTACCATACACACACACACACACACACACACACACACACACACACACATACACACACACATATATACACGTGTATATATATTCACATATATATCAAATTAGTTCCTAGTTCTGAATCTTTATGTTTGAGTGTCTTAAATAAAAACACAGAAGTCAGAAAAGTAAAAAAGGGACCATGGTAGGGTGGCCACATGGTAGGGTGCTCTAGGAATAGGAGTTCCAGTGAGGGTGATATGACGTAAGTAGTATGAATTGAGAAAAGGGAAAAGTTTAACTGGAACATGAGAAGGAGAGTCGTACAGAGAGAAGAGAGAATGATATATAACACTATGGAGCTTTAAAACATCAGAGGAAAACTATTTATAAAATTACTATATATATTAAATTGAGTTACATTACTTGAAGTGATATGCTCCCTCAAAGAATGATAGACAACCTAACAAAACCCCAGTGTCAGACATGAGAACACTTTGAGTTGTTGGTCAGGAAACCCCCAGAATGAAATAGGCTATTGTAATTGCCATTGTTTGAGTGCTAGGCCTTGAATATTTAGATCATTTTGATACTATAAGATTATCCAAGACATAGAAAATAATAAAGGGTATGTATGGTGCCATAAACTTGAATATAAAGCTCAAACAAATCATATACATGCAAACACATGCACATATACAGAGGGAATACTTTTTTATGACTACTCATATACAAACCATTAGTAAAGCATTAATATGTAAAGTTAAATAATACATTAAAAGCAGTATTCTATGAACAGGAAGAACACAGACACACTCACACATGCAAATACCACACAGAGAATACACAAACAAGACAGTTTTACTAACCAACTAATTCAGTTTAGTGATTTATTTGCACTGCATGCCTGTGATGGTTAATTTTAATTGTCAACTTAGTGGGAAGTCTCAATAACCAGTTATCCAGATTGACTTTGCAGATGCCTATGGCAGATCACATTGATCATATTAATTGAAATGGAAAGATAAGCCCACTGTGGATAGCATAATTCCTTAGGCAGGAATTATGATTCCACATTGTGAAAAAAAAAAGAAAGAGAAAAAGAAAGAAGGAAAGAAAGCAAGCAATCTCAGAACAAGCATGTATTTAGTAATCCACCGTTTTGTTTTTTTTTTTTTGTTTTTGTTTTTTTGCTGTAGATGGAAGGATGTAATTACCTTGACTTTCCTGCACTATGGACTGTATTATCAAGTTGTGATCTAAATACATCCTTTTTTCCTTGAGTTTTATTTGTCATAGTATTTATCACAGCAACAGGAAAAAATCTAGATAATAATTAATTTAGATTTTTGTCACAAGAGCATTGAAACCGGGAATAGGGAGGCATACTATAATCTTATTCACATGAGACTATATTGTAACACAGTGAACTTCAGGCCATCAAGGATTATATAGTGAGATTCAAGCATGCAAAGATTATTAGAGTTTCAGTGACTAAATTATATAAAATGCTTTTGATATGTTAATGGATTTAGATTATATGAGAAATGTTAACTGAATAAATTACACTGCTCTCTGTAGTATATTGTAAATAGAAATGTAAATTATAATTAGGATCCTTCATTTCCTCTTCATACTTTAACTCTCTATTCCTATCTATATTATTCCATCTCTCTCTTTCTTCTTTCTGTACTTTTTCCTTTCTCTCTCCATCTCTTTCTTTCCATTTTCTTCTTTCTTTCTTTCTTTCTTTCTTTCTTTCTTTCTTTCTTTCTTTCTTTCTTTCTTTCT